>NW_016157377.1:197803-199066 GCF_001687245.7 Rhagoletis zephyria
AAAAATTCTAAAAATTGTTTATTTGGCTTCTGTAGCTTTAATAAAAACCCACCATATTAATTTTTCTTTAATATCTATAAGATACAGACATCGACCTCTTACAATTTTATTATATGTATAGATGTAGATATATGTATATTTCATTTATTTTATCAATTTAATACAATGAAATTTTTAAAACAGGTGGCAGCCCTCCCTAAAAATATTTTCGGCAATATAATTTCCTAAACCCTTTCAGTTTGATACCCATATTGCAATATTCTATTAATCTTATAAATTAAAGTACTATTTATCTTATATAATAAAAGTACATTTTCAAACAGGTGGCAACTCTAAAAAAATATTTTTGGCTGTAAGCCTTCTTCAGCCTCTTTCTCTCTATTTTGTTTCCTATATTTTAAGTTAGACCTCTAGCAATACATCGGTGAAAACTGCATTCAAATCCATGCATTCGTTTTCGAATGATGCGCGAACAAACATACATATGCTCGACCCTATTAAGCTGGCATTTCAGGGTACTATTTTATATATATACTAGCCAATGCCCGCTTACTTCGTGGCGCCTAATAAGAGCTTTTGCGTTGGCCAATGCAAAAGAGCGTTTAAAAACAAAAGTAGTCTGTAAAGTCAAAATTTTTGATTTAAGTTGAAACCACTAAGGTGCAGTATCCTCCTAACACATAGGCCAATAATAGTAACGCGGTGGTACCATATGGAATACCAATCCCTTTTGGTGTCATGAGCTTTACTGATGGTCTTATTTCCACCTGTGAGATCTCTGCCAATCATGCGTAATCTTTTTGTATGATCTTGCAACTACAACATTGGTGAGATGCGTATGTCAATAAAAGTTCTTATAGGGAAACTCAAGAGCACAGAAGTGCGTTTTCTTTATAGGAGGGCCAAGAATCCTCGCTGTCGCACAGGACGTAAAGTTTTCCGGTACATTGCTAAATGAGTCGAGAGATCTCTTAGGTATCTTTCAAATGAAGCAATTGATATACCTACGGTAATCTTTGAGTTGTTAATTCACCACTTTTACAATTCGTGGTAAAATTTATGAACTGTTTCTGGGCAGATGCAAGACCGCATGATCGTGCATGAGGGCGTCAGAAAAACTTAACCCCATCCTTCATTTAGACATCTGAAAACTAAATTCGTATAACTTAAACATAGGTCCAAAGCAGACCAACCACACGTGGTTTCTATACATTTCGGCTGCAGCGCCATCCATTGGGTTCATTTTCTGCAAAACCATTGCTT
>NW_016157377.1:199908-206623 GCF_001687245.7 Rhagoletis zephyria
TCCACAAAAATATTTTCAGCTGTAAGCCTTTGTAAATTTCTTTCTTTTGACAGCCATATTGCAGTATTCACTTTACCGTATCAATTGACCTAAATTGAAATTTTAAACACAGGTGGCAACTCTCTAATTTTTTCTTCTATATTGGAAGTTAGATCTCTAGCGATACATCGGTGAAAACTGCATTCAATTCCATGTTTTCACCTGATGCGCGTACAAATATACAGACAGACAGAGATTCAAAAATTCTAAAAATTGTTTATTTGGCTTTAATAAAAACCCATCATATTAATTTTTCTTTAATATCTATAAGGTACAGCCGTCGGCCTGTTACAATTTTATTATATGTATAGATGTAGATATAGATTACATTTATTTTATCAATTTAATACAATAAAATTTTTCAAACAGGTGGCAACCCTCCCTAAAAATATTTTCGGCAATAAAATTTCCTAAACCCCTTCAGTTTGATACCCATATTGCAATATTCAAATTATCTTATAAATTAAATTAAATGTAAATTTTCAAACAGGTGGCAACTCTAAAAAGATATTTTTGGCTATAAGCCTTTTTCAGCCTCTTTCTTTTTACGCCCATATTGCAATATTCATTTTTTCTTATCAATTTACTTAAACTCCAATTTTCAAACAGGTGGCAACTCTCTAATTTTTTTCCTCCTATATTTTAAGTTAGACCTCTAGCAATACAGCGGTGAAAACTGCATTCAAATCCATGCATTCGTTTTCGAGTGATGCGCGAACAAACACACAGACAGGCAGACAGACAGACCAAAATTCTAAAAATGGTTGATTTGGCTTATGGTCCTCTAATAAAGACCCCCCACATTAATTTTTCTTTAATATCTATAATGTACAGACATCGACCTGTTACAATTTTATTATATGTATAGATAAGGAAAATTTGAAAGTTAGGGGGGGAGGGGGGAGGTTGAGTTTCAGCACCTTCAATACAGAGGTACTTTATGGCGCAGGGGTGTATGAGGTCCTTAGTTACAAAATAATGTTCCGCGTCAACGTTGGCTCCTCGAATGAAATGTATAGCAAGGTCCTCATTCCAGAGATTTTGATTTAATTTTTATACCAGCCAAAACGAATCGAGATAGATATGGACAAATGTATACATAAATGATCAAAATGAGAAGAGAAGTCAATTAAGCCATGTCTGTCTGTCCGTCCGTCCGTCTGCCCGTGTACACGATAACGAGCTCGACTCGAGCAAAAATTGATATATCTCAACGAAATTTGGTTTGTAGGTTGCCCTTTATTACACCCGCTTCCCGTATAACGGTAAATTTCAGAAGTCATTAAGTCTTACTCTGCCTATTAGCGGAAACGTTTGAAATCAGGTAAACATCCCTACCTATCAAGCAAAGGTAGTTCAGGGAAAGTTGAAACGACGATATTTGATACCTGCGCCGGGTATATAAAGTTCGGTATTGCCAAAACTTATACTTCTTTACTTGTTTATTAATAAACCTCTCCTGAAGTTAGCATAAGAAACATGAAAAGAAGCTCACTCAACACAACTTCAAACTAATTAAAAAACTGTTTCTTTTCTTAAGAAAAGTAAGAATACGTAGCTACATATCGTTACTTTAATATAGAAAGGCCCTATCTAAAAATTTTGTTTCTTTATGGAGTAATGAAAAAACTCCATACAAAATCAAGTCCTTTTGCTGCGAATTTCTTTTAAAGGCTGTTTTTATTTAAGAATGTAAATAATTTTATGTTGTAGTAGATATTTTAAAAATCCAGTAGGTGCTTAGGGAGTTATCGGCCGACTTTTGTACAATACTGGATTTGAGAAGAAAATGAGTTAGGGCCTTTCTATATTAAGGTAACGATATATAGGCACACTAGAAATTTGAAAGAGAAATCTTAAAAATTCAATGTACTTAATGAGTATCTTTAAAATAAATGGAATGTCTTTAAAGACTAAGTTAGTATGTCTGAATAAAAGTAGCTTAATCGAGATGAGAAGCTGAGACATACGGCGGACTGTTACTACTTACGCACATTTTTGTATGTGTACGTGCACACCTTCTTTTTCTTCGAATCTTCCCTTTTCTAATTCACACCCCTTAATATTATTCGCTTCCAAACGAGTGCAAGTTATATCATTTGAACGTACATAAGTACATACATATATACATAAGTATTAATATTATACTCCAGAGGTTGGGGGTGTACGCGCCTTTAATCAGCATCTGTTCTTCGCATCTTCAACTTGCCACAAAATGCTTTATTGCATTTTGTTTTGAACGTTCGTATTCTTGTTGTGCCTAGATGCCGGATGCGAAAACAGCGAAAGCAACGACGACAACATCACTACGAGGGCCGTATCAGCTTGGCATACCTGAGGAAACTTTCACCTTCACCAACTCAAACTAGAAACGGCTTGCGCAGCAGTGCGCAATTGTCCTTTTCCTTTCCGAAGATCTTCGCCCCACCTACGACCAACTGGTGTGGCGGTTGCCAACAACTTTTATTATTTCGTTTTTCATTCTTCTGGTATGTTTTGAAATGAGTTTTTACTCTCCCAGTCGGTTTTAATATATGGTTTCACATACATATTTATAAAGCTAAAGCACATTCATCTTCCGAACAAGAAAAGCGCTACCACTATGCGGCAAAAACTGCTAACGAAGCGGGCAGCGACCTAGTAAGGGTTGTTGGGTGGTTTAGCGTGTATTTCTTTTAAGTTCTTTCAAGCCCCTGAAAATTACCACTAATAAAATAATCGTGAGGTTGTTAAAAAATATACAAGGGAATCTAGTATTTAATGAGTTTCGGGGTCTGCGATTATATGTAGATTTCTGATTTTACGTATATGCTAAGTAGTCACTATTTAATAGTCACTATATTATTTAGTACTTCGAAATTGAAACTACATCTTTTTATATTATAACAAAAGTTAATGCGTCCATCATGCATCGTTCAAAAAAGATTTCTGCCCAAATAAATTGCCACAGCGAACAAGTTTTCTGCTAAGTTAATTAATTAACATGTTTATATTTTCAGAATGATCTATAAAAATTTCAAAAGCAAACTTGTTCGATACTCATTATCGAAATGCGGCTTGGAGCCCCTATGAAAAAGTCAAATGAATTTGAGGGCTGCCTTACCAAAATATGATATTTTCACTTCCGGTAATCTTTTAGTTTTTTTTTATTTAATATTATTCTCAAGATTATCTCCGCGACAAATAATGAAATTTCCAGTTCATTTGAAGCTTTTCTTTTCGTTGCTCAATATCGTTTATTATTTTTTACCATTTTGTTGATCCATGTTTGCTCTTCACAAACGCGTTCTATATATACACAAGTATATATCTAATCGTGTGAAATAGATTGTAACGAGAATTATTAAATTTTTTTTATTACCATTATTTATATTATTTAACAATTTGTATTGAGCTACAGTCCATGTTTTAACAACAAACACATCATTTTGACATTCAGAACACCGCTTCAAAAATCCCAGTTGCTCTGGTAACACCACCTTGTATTAATTCGCTTTGGAATAAGGGTTGTTCTTAAATATAGGAAGCAAATTGAATGTGAAATAACAATTGAGTAGTAAAGCAAAATAGTGCACATAGGCAGTCCCGCAGTTACATTTGACAAAAAGGAGTACATGAACAAGTTAAACGGACGGACGCGTGCGCAAGATCCTCTCATAAAAATACAATCGCCCTTCGGAGTCGGTGTAAAACTGTGGGCCCCTCCCCTTTGTGTGACAACATCAAGCGCGCCAGAAATTGGAGGAGAAGCTCGGCCAAACACTTACACATATGTAAGCGCCAATCTATTAATATTATTATATTAAAAAGATATAAACGATTTTTTATTGAAAGTCTTAAAAAATATTTTTATTTTTATTTTGATAAGTTATAAACTAGAAACTAATATTAGGTTTTTTTCCACAAGCTACTCCAAAGCACTTCGAGTTACACATACGCGTTCATTTTACATGCGCAGAGGTGTACAAAAGAAACATCGATAGTCGTAATCAACCATCGATGTTTAGCGAAAATGCAAAAACATCGATGCATCGATAGTGCCACGATGTTTTCTCTACCTCTAAAAGCAAGGGCGCCCACGAACGCAATGGAAGGACCAAGTGCAGAAGGACCTGTCTGCGCTTGGGATAACAAACTGCCGCAAATTCGCACTGGATAGAAGCAATTGGAGAAGTTTTTGGTCTCGGCCCAAACCAGCAAACGGCTGTAGTCCCAAATAAGAAGAAGAAGAAGTAATATTAGAGTGAGAAGAAATATTTTGACACTGCTTAATTTGAAAATTTGCCTATAAAATGTGACTATAAGGCAGCCGAATATCAGAAAATAAAGCGAGAAAGCTGTTTTATTATTTCACCTGTTTGATGCGCCATTCATCCCACCTGCCGAGTATACGTTCAAATTTAAAAGTCTAAGACTAGGTAAAATTTTACATATTTTTACATCAGTATTTCGTACCACATGTTGTCTTCGTCTTCATAAACGAGATCCACAGTTAGGATATAGTGAAGCTAGTGGTGATAATGCAGAAATTTTAACTGAAGATAAAACTCGAAACAATATTCTCTGTGTTATATGCTGCGAACCGGAACGGAAACTTTTGTTTGTTCCATGCCATGGCGGAATTATACCAGGTGAAGTAATTAGAGCGAGAGAAAGATTTTGACACTGCCTTATTTGAAAAATTGCCTTTACAATTTGACTATAATGTCAGAAAATATTTATTTAGCGAGAAAGCTGTTTTATTACTTCACCTGTTTATTGTTTCATGGTTCCATGGAAACAATTTAAGGTTTTCCCGCAATGTTTTCAACATATTAAAAAGCGCTATGTGCAATTTGCCGAGCAGTTGTTAAGGACGACGCTTTCCTTATATTTTGTTCGACTTTTCATAAGTAAAAATATTTTGTGAATATTACTTTCTTAATGAATTATATCACATTTTTGTTTAGTTGTATTTTTGAAATAGACAAAGTTCTTTCTCCTTCTGCCAGTAAACAGTTTTTGTTACAAAAAGTATATATAAGCAATGGGAAATAAGGCAAAATTTGTTTTATTTACAACCTTTGTTTGAAATAAAGCAAAACTCAGATTTTTGTATTATTTCCCATTTAAAAGTGAAATAAGCAAATTTTGCGTTATTGCCATTTGTGTTATTTCACCCAGTATTTCGTATTACGATTGGTCAATTGGTTCGTAGGATATACGGGATTAAGTGGAACCACTCTTTCTTTAAGCTGAGTAACTGTAGATTCCAAATATCTCGACGTATCCATAGAAAAAAAATTAGTCAGAGAGCAATTCTACACAGGCATCGGATATTGGCGTCTGGAGAACAAAAACAAAACTAAAATTTGTTTTCAGTGTAACAAATCACATTCAATTTTATTGCCCTTGAGGCCGTTTTTAATGAAAAATTATTGCGGAAAACCAAAAAGAGTCTACAAAAATGGTAGAAGTTCTAGCAGCTATTTCGGAGATTACAACATCTACTCATCAGACTTCTTGATCGAGATCACTTGGATTCGAACCAGAGACTCCGGCTTAGAAAGCCAGTGGTCTACCCACTGAAGTAAGTTCTTCATGTACTACCTATGCATTTACTTTATATAGTTTATATATTTAAAAAAAAAAAATCTCAGACTAATATTAGTTTTTACACAATATATTAAAAATTCCAAAGTAGAAATAGCACTCACGAACTGGGAAGTTTGCAATCTCTTCAAGGGCTTCGAAGATTTTTGGCTGAAGTTCAATGTACGTTGAAACCGCTTCGTGACATAGAGCCCATCTTGTTTAACTTTTTCTTCGATTTTCTTATTGATGCCAGATAGAGATCGGCGCGGGATATTGGGACCCGCGGGACCCACGGTACTGATTACAAATTGGGCGGCATGCGCGCTATCGGGAAGGTCTGTACAATTTTTCGGGCGGGACAAAACTAAAATCCTTTCCCGGCACTCCCGATAAAACCGCATCTTCCGCAAATTCAGAAAGTCTTTCTTAAAAACGGTATGTTTTAAATACTTTATTAGGACGAAAACGAACAGCAAAGCAAAGCAAAATAATTGGAGATGCCGATATTTCATTATTTTATTTTCATTTTTTTTTAATTAATTTGAAAGACGTGTGAATTTTTCTCAGTGATAGATTTCGGGACCCAAGGGACACGCGGTACAATTCTGAAAAACGTTGGGTTGGGCGGATTCGGGACTTGAAAATTGAATTTCGACACTACACTCGTAATGAGGCGGAATAACTACACCAGTAAAGATGTCTAAGTTCGACAAGGCCGAACATTAAATACCCGGCGCACGAGTTAAATATACAGGGTGTCCCAGAAGTAACGTGCCAAACTTTAGGGGAAGGTAGGTGGTGGGGTGAGCTCACTGATAAACAAAAAATGTTCAGGTAAAAGTATCACCGTTTTTGAAATATTTACATTTTTTCGAATTTAAAAAAATCGTGCCTTTTCATGTGTTTTCTTTAACTGCAACTACAAACCGGGCAATACTTAGTAAATTTTTTATGTAAAATACTTCCAGATAGTTGCCTCTCCATACTCAAATGCAATGTAGTTAAAATATATTAAGGAACCATCATAAAATTAGGACTATTTCTGGATTTTTAACTTTTTGATATTTTCTTCCCCAACTTTGACTATCTCGGGTGAAAAAAA
>NW_016157377.1:220980-221381 GCF_001687245.7 Rhagoletis zephyria
TTACCTTCATATATTTCTCTATGGGTCCGGGCGAATACTTCACGACCCGGATGTCGACGATTGGGGTATCGCTCTGTGTATCGCGTGTTCTCTGTCATAGTATTAATAACACAGTGTTCGAAGGGTCCAATTTCACAAAATCCACTTTCACTAATTCCGGTAAGTAACACAAAATAATGTCAGGAGCAGGTAATAATGTACCTTTGTACTATTTAGCATGTCATTTGACGGTAACAAGAGCAAATTCAATTTAAATCTATTAAATACATTCTAGCGTGTCTCAGTCCTTTACCCACAAAAGCGGCTATAATTTTTTTTTCTATTCGTAACTGTAAGTGTGGCACCTTTTTGAAATCTTTATTAAATGAGCAATTTTTTTATGTAATGTAAAGTTATAGCTC
>NW_016157377.1:221479-235049 GCF_001687245.7 Rhagoletis zephyria
AAAAATGTAAATATTTCAAAAACGGTGACACTTTTACCTGAAAATTTTTTGTTTATCAGGGAGCTCACCCCCCCACCTACCTTCCCCTAAAGTTTGGCACGTTACTTCTGGGACACCCTGTATGTATGTAGTTTTATCACCGTTCTTAAAACTACCGTTGCATGGTAAGCAGGGTGGTTTCACCCTTATTTCAAAAAATTTCGATAGCATGTTCAGTTAGACTTAATGAGATATTTTTCAAAATTCCATAATAGTGTTATTTCTTTTTCAGGGATTGTTGTTAGTAACTTATAGTAAATTAGCGTCCTTAAATTTCGAAATATTGAGTTTTCAATATTTCTGAAATTTATCGTTATTTGAAAAGTGGGCGTTAAAGTGGGCGTTATTAAACATTTTAAAAATATGTAAGTAAAAGTAAAGTCAAGTAAAATTATTATAACGGTTACCGAGATACACATATTTCATCACGCCCATGTTCCAATTTTTTTTTTTACAATCGTACATATGTATTTCCTGCTAAAGACTTATTCCCAACAATAATTTTAAATTAATTAGCTTCAGTGGTTACTGATTTATCGAAGATTGTCTGATGTTAAAATATTTCAGCCATTTGGTATTTTTTGCCAATACCAACAACTGTGTAAAGTTGGAGAGATATTGGTGAAGCTGTTAACGAGATATACACATTTAATAATAAGTGGGCGTGACTACGCCCATTTTCCAAAAATATATAATATTCTTATTTTCGTTCAAAAGATCACTATAAATAAAAATTTTGAGTGACTAAGCTGCAGTAGTTACTAAAATATCGCTGTTATCGTGATTCTGCAAACTTTCGTATATGCGAGGTGGGCATGGTTTTGGCCGATTTGGCCCATTTTCAGCACCATCCGTCTTAGCTAAAAAAAATACGTGTACTAAGTTTCGTTAAGATATCTCAATTTTTACTCGAGTTATTGTATGCGCAGAAGGACAGACCATCATGGCTTAATCGATTTCTGGTACAAATTTAAGTCGGTTAAAAATTATTTGCTGTTGACTTATGACGTTCTTCCAGCAAACGAGCGTTATGTATTCATGTAGTCCATATGCTTAATGCGGAACTTATATGCGAATTTAATCTTGAGAAATGCATATATCACACTTAAGGCGCCCACGCTGAACGAATGCCTTTCTTTTTATTCGATACCCTTCGAGATACATCCTCAAAGATGCAGGCCTTCGCAAGGGTGAATGGATATCATTGGGTAGGTTTGCATCAACGAGTGCTCTAGGCCAGGCTTTCCCAAAGTGGGTGACGTATGCCTGGGGTGCCGCTAGTGGCTAGAGTATACTAGTGGTGCGTGTAAATGCTTTAAACGTTCCATACACAATGCAAGCGGTTTGATCAAACTTCAACATGCCGGCCAGAAAATCGAAAAATTTTGGTTTTCATTAAAATTACTTTCAGCGGCTCGTCAAACCCCATACACAACACAATTGGCTTGCAGCAATACGTTTTGTCAAGGAAAAATTGAATCAGAAAATTTTCCGAAAAATAGCCGAAAATGTACCCTTTTCGCCACCACTTTCGGTGCTTTTGTAGATCTAATCCGCATTTCATTCAATTTTCTTCATGTTTTCGGATTAATTTTCGGATTTTTTGCTGGCTGGACTATTCTTGTAACAAGCTCAGCAGCTTCGCGCACGTGTATATGTTACTTATTCTTTGGAACTTTATTTAGATTTAAAACCTGTATTGGATGACGCTGCAAAGATAATAGAGGCCTGCGAAATTAAGATACTATTTTGTTTTTTTTTTCTAGCACGTCGAGATGTTTTTTTATTGGTGACATGTACATTTTAGGATTTCTAATAACAGACGGTTTCACCAGCAATTTAAATGGAAAGAGATATTTTTTTTACGGTCAATTTCCATATAAAATTAAAATTATTCGCTATTTTTTCACTTATTGCTTTCGTGAAATTGGCTGTAAAAATTATTTTCTTAGCGTTAACGCGCATTACCAGCGTTAACTTGGAAGGTTTAGAAAAAACCATTGTCGAATATTTTCCCAACATTGACTCTGAGGATGTCTTCAGCTGGATAACAAACCCGTTTTAATGTGGCTCGAAAAGTAAACCTACTAAAAAGCAAATTAAACTTTTGAAAACCTTCTGGACATCAGTGAAGACAGCACTTTGAATATTAAATACTACGAAGGGAGCCAACAGACTTCTGGATGCAAGTGTATGCAGAAAACACAGCTGTTGGCAAAATTGTATTAAAAATACTAGTGAATTTTACTTTTAAATTTCTATGTGAGACTGCATTTTCAACAAATGTTTACATAAATAAGTAATTTTTAAGCAAAAAACAAAACCGACTTTAATTCCCATAAAAACATTTAAGATTATCGTTAATCTCTTCATGATCCAACGATCGGATTTAAACCAAATTAGAATGGGACCTCCTGTGGGGTAACACCTTTCCTTTAAAAAAAAGAATTATAGTAATCGGTTAACGTGATCCAAAGTTATGCGATAACATACATAAAAAAATAATAATAATAAAATATTCCGACGAATTGATCATCTTCTTTTTCGGAAGTCGGTTAAAAGCAAATTCACCAGCAACCTTTCAGCGTCAAATGATTTCAGGGTAAAATTGTCAAAGCTCTCAATAAACTTAAAGGAAATAATGAAATCATCAAAACAATTTCAGTCCTCACATTAAAGCTAAAGGAGCATAAAGTTTGCATGGTGTTTTCTTGTTTGAACAGTAGGGGTGCCGCGGTGAAAAAAGTTTGGGAACCCCTGCTCTAGGCTACGCGCCCTTAAGTTAGCCCAAACATGCATAGGTACATGTATAATTGTATGCATGGACGTATTTAATTGAGAGTGGTGAAAATGCTTTATGGCTTCGCTTTTAGATTTATTTCCATTGAGTGTTTGTTATATGTACGTATTTATTTGGCAATGTTGATACATATTTATTGCCGTTTATGTATTTCTTATACCGTTTTTGAAATGCACATACACACAAATGTCTGTATTTTATTTGCTTCCAACTGTCCCGCTTGATCTGCTATGCAGAAGGGTGGGTTGAATGATGGGCGAATATGTTTGAAGAATGATAGCGAAACTAATCGAAAAATAATTGGATACCCGCAATGATGTATGTATGTATGTATGTACGTATGTATGTTTTAAGGCAAATAATGATACTTCTGTTGGCACCGATCGTTGGCTGTTTGGAATGCAGAATGAGATGTTTTTGGATACTGCCACTTAGTTGCTGGAAGCTGAAAAAGTTTTAAACAATATAAGTAAGTTTAAATTCCCAGATGTGTGATAAAGTTTCCGCGTACTTGCCATTTGGATTGAAATGAGCACATTGTATCGGGGTACAGGGGGGACCCAGCAGCAATTCTTGGGGGGGGGGGGGGGGAAATTTTTCAACATATATCGTGTATATACACTGCCGGAACAAAGTATTGGCACAGCAAATTTTTCACAATATATGCAATAATTTTTCTTCTAATATTTTTCCGCCAATTTTATATAAAAACATGGTTCATTCAACAACAAAAAAACATAAAAATATAATTCCTAAACTTTCTGCAAAACTCGCGAAAATTCAGCAAATTTTCATCAAAATTTTCAACTTTTTAATCAGATTCCTCAGAATTTTTTTGAGTATGCAGTTTTGCAGCCCATTAAATTCTAGTAAAAAAAATGTAGGTTCAGAGTTAGTCAAAAATCGCGTTGATTTTTGAGAATTTTTTTTGTTAAAGGTGTTTTGCATTTTTTTCATATAAAGTATTTTCGAAAAAAAATTTTTATGGAAGAGACTGCGTGAATAAAATTGCCAAAGATCAACCATAATTTCTAGCTACTTCAAACTTGCACTTTATAATAAAATTGATTGGGCCACAAATCAGCATACTCGAAAAAATTCTAAAAAATCTGATTAAAAAGTTGAAAATTTTCATGAAAATTTGCAGAATTTTCGCGAGTTTTGCACAAAGTTTAGGAATTCTATTTTTATGTTTTTTTTTGTTGTAGAATTAACCATATTTGTATACGAAATTAGCGGAAAAATATTAGAATGAAAATTGTTGCTTATATTGTGAAAAATTTGCTGTGCCAATACTTTGTTCCGGCAGTGTAAATGTAAAAATCATCGCAATTTAAAATTCTTAGAGTTTTGATAGTTTTGAATTTCTTGACGTTTCCCATTTTAAATAACTTGAGTGGAATTCCAAAATTTTCTAAACTTTCAATACTTTGTGAATTTGAGAAATTTTAGTAAATCACAATAATTCAATATAATGATGNTGGGGGGGGGGGAGGGGGAAATTTTTCAACATATATCGTGTATATACACTGCCGGAACAAAGTATTGGCACAGCAAATTTTTCACAATATATGCAATAATTTTTCTTCTAATATTTTTCCGCCAATTTTATATAAAAACATGGTTCATTCAACAACAAAAAAACATAAAAATATAATTCCTAAACTTTCTGCAAAACTCGCGAAAATTCAGCAAATTTTCATCAAAATTTTCAACTTTTTAATCAGATTCCTCAGAATTTTTTTGAGTATGCAGTTTTGCAGCCCATTAAATTCTAGTAAAAAAAATGTAGGTTCAGAGTTAGTCAAAAATCGCGTTGATTTTTGAGAATTTTTTTTGTTAAAGGTGTTTTGCATTTTTTTCATATAAAGTATTTTCGAAAAAAAATTTTTATGGAAGAGACTGCGTGAATAAAATTGCCAAAGATCAACCATAATTTCTAGCTACTTCAAACTTGCACTTTATAATAAAATTGATTGGGCCACAAATCAGCATACTCGAAAAAATTCTAAAAAATCTGATTAAAAAGTTGAAAATTTTCATGAAAATTTGCAGAATTTTCGCGAGTTTTGCACAAAGTTTAGGAATTCTATTTTTATGTTTTTTTTTGTTGTAGAATTAACCATATTTGTATACGAAATTAGCGGAAAAATATTAGAATGAAAATTGTTGCTTATATTGTGAAAAATTTGCTGTGCCAATACTTTGTTCCGGCAGTGTAAATGTAAAAATCATCGCAATTTAAAATTCTTAGAGTTTTGATAGTTTTGAATTTCTTGACGTTTCCCATTTTAAATAACTTGAGTGGAATTCCAAAATTTTCTAAACTTTCAATACTTTGTGAATTTGAGAAATTTTAGTAAATCACAATAATTCAATATAATGATGAATACTAAATTTCTAGAAATTTTTTTATTTTTCAAAAATTTTGAAAATTGTAGGAATTATAACAAATTTTTTCTAAGTAAAAGTGTCGAATATACAAAATTGATCAAACGAAATGAAATGTTTTCGAATGTTGAAAATATTTTCATATTTCGTCGTTTTTGCAAGTTTAAATTATTTTCGTGATTCTTGTAGATTCAAAAAATTTTTAGACGTTGATGTTTTCAAAATTTTCAAAAAATTTTAAATTATCAAACTTTGTTATATCAATACAAAATTTTGGAAAAGTTCCGAAAAGTGGAAAAATTTTGGAATTTTTTAAAAATGTTAATATCTTTTAGAATTCTAAGAATTTTCTATTTTTTACACACAAGTGCCATGAACAAGAATTTTTCGACAATTTGTGATGTTTCAAATTTTTACATTTTAGGATGGATTTTAGGATAAATAAAATTCTCAAAATTTTGGAAAGTATAAAACTTTCTAAAATCTCAATAACTCTGTACATTTCAAAATATTCTCATTTTACCAAAATTTCTAGAATCTCCCGGATTTAGATAGTTTTTGAAATTTTGGAAATTATCCTAAAAATAAGAAGTCTCAAGAAATTTAATAATATTAATTTTCGTTGTTTTCTGAACCAGTGAAAGTATTCAAACTTGCTGTGACTTTGAACTGTGTAAAATAATATAAATTCGAAAATATAACAAAAAAAGTAAAAATTTAAAATTAAGTACATAATTTCAAAATTTTGAAAATTCAGTGAATTCGAAAAACTGATAGGCCTACTTAAATAACATAATACTTCGAGCTTAGCACACAGCTAAAATTTCAAACTCAAGTGAAATTTTACACACTTTTTCCATGAATTAAAATTTTCAAAAGCATCCATTCATTAGGTTTGTTCCCCAAGCTTCTCGAAGTCACTTCGAGTTACATATACGCACTCCGCAAGTAAGTTTTCGAGTTTCTTTGATATACACTCACAGTTTGAACTTTGCTCGAGTTTTTCTACAAGTAGCTTGTGGGACAAACCTGTTATATATCTTGTAATGATATTTGACGATATTCAGTTGACTATTATGAAAATACATGTTACACAGTCTTGGGGGGGAGGGGGGGAATTTCCCCAATATCCCCTACCTGGGTCCGCCACTGTCGGGGTAGCATCGCCTTTGAAAAAAAAACATATGTACATACTATATGTAGTTGCCTGGTACTTTAAAAAGCATTAAACGAATAACTTAGGAAAAACTACATTTATGTCTTTAAAAGAATATTTCACAATCATTCATACATACATAACTACATAGTATATTTTTAGTATCTCTAATAAAAACTTTTTTAAAACTTTCTCGAAAATCTTTAATTTTATACACGCACGATACGCAAGGCACTAAAAACTAAATATCCAATACAATTAGGTTAATTTTCGAACAAATTGTTAGCGCAATAATTTGTGGTAAACTACATACATGGATGTATATTAGCGTGATCCAAAATAAGTAAAGTCGGAATTTTAATGCTATCACCCCCTAGGGTTGTTCTATATCGAAAAAAACATATACCTATTTTTATATCCGAGCGCACATGTGGCCAGGGGTATTGCAATTTTGTTCGCATAACGGTTGTTTGTAACAGCCTAAAGGAATCCAGATAGATATAGACATATATCTAGATAGTATACATAAATGATCAGAATGAAAAGAGAAGTCGATTAAGCCATGCCTGTCTGTCTGTCCGTCCGTCCGTGTACACGATAACTCGAGCAAAAATTGAGATATCTCAATTAGGTTGGTATTGAAAATGGGCGAAATCGGACTGTAACCACGCCCCCTTTTCATATAACGGTATTTTCGAAAAATGCAAGAACTGCGATATTTCAGTAAATATTGGATCCAAATTGCTGAAAATTAGTATGTGAAGTAGAATTTTGGTACAAACTAATATTACTATGAAAATTTTTGAAAAGGGGCGTGACCCCGCACGCTTATGATGAAATACTGTATCTTAGGAGCCGCTAAACCAATCCTTACCAAACTTGGTACGAGCCTTGCTTAGGATCTAACGAAGAAACTTTTTAAAAACTCCTTCAAATCGGGCAATAGCCGCGCCCACCTCTCATATAACGGCAATTTATAGAAACACGAAAACTGCTATAAATCAGTGAATACTAATCTCTGAGCATAAAATTAGATTATTATAAAGTTTTGGATTTTGGGCGTGGCGCCGCCCACTTATGGCCACAAATGTGTGTCTCGGTAACCGATTTATCAATTTCTACGAAACTCTGCACACTTAATAACCTTCGTACGCGAAAGCAATTCGCTGAAAATTATTCAAATCGGACTAAAATTACACCCGCTTCCCGTATAACGGTAAATTTCAGATACGGAGAAAACTCCGATATTTCAATAACTGAGGACGCTCATTTAGTCCTAGTTAATACTTACAACAACCCCTTAACAATAGATAAGACTGTTATAGACTTTTAGGTACTTTAGAGAAAGCTGGAGCGACGATATTTGGTACCTGCGCCGGGTGTATACAATTCGGTTTCGACCGAACTTATACTTCTTTATTTATTTATTTTGAAATCAAAAAATTTTTAGAGGTCGCTCAAAGGGCTCCTTGAAAATTAATAGTTTTTGATCGGAAAACTCTGGTTCTCTTTCGGAGCTTCCCTCATTGCATTTTCTGGGGATTTTGGCGGATCTTTAAAATATAGTTACTATGAAAAGATGGCCAAATAAATAATTGGGAAGCTTCAGAAGGGAAACAGAACAGATTTTTATTAGCATTATAATTATACTAGCCGGCCACGGATGCACGAGGCTTCGCCAAGCGCTGAATGTATGCATATGAATGTACATTTACGTATTTGGAGAAAGAAATCAATTGTCATCACGTAGTTCGTTTATTATATACATAACAAAGCTTGTCTAATTCCGTTCGGTAGCGTGGTTAGAATATCTCGACTTTCCTTTAACTATGTACATAAGATAATAATTTTAAATAGGTGGCAACCCTACGAAAAAAGCTTAAAGTTCTTTTACATGCGAAGGCCATGCACTTTCATTTGAAATCTCAATTTTTTATCAAACTAACGGTGAGGATCTTATAGTTTTTAAACGTTTTTAAACAGGTGGCAACCCTACTCAGAAAAATAATATATTATTACACATCCAGAGGCTACGTGTTTTCATTTGACAGTGACGGTGCAGAACCGACGCCTACGCTTATTAGAATAAAAAGGTCACTCTCCTATCTATACAGAATATATTAGTTCAGTAGTTTTCGAAATTACCACGTACAAAAAGTCTTGACTTTCCTGTAAACTATATATAGATATAGACTTATATAGATATTTCAAATTAGCGAGGGAGAGAAGAGGAAAATTAAAAATAAAAAAAAATCATTATTATTATAAAAAAAATCAAAAATCTCATTATGACGATTCCGTTGAAAAGATTTTTAAATATTTGTATGCAGATTTTTTAAGCCTAATCTGTTTTGTCATCTGAGGTGACTTTTTTCAAAAAGTTCTTTAAGAAACTATTTTTATTCATAAAACCTAACCTAACAAAAAAAAAACTATTTTGAAGAAAGAGCGCCTTCACGTATTACATGTTAATTATTAATTTTTAAATAGGTGGCAGCCATTAAGAAAATAAAAGCTTATTCGGAGACCATATTCTTTCACTTGTTACCTCATTTTTAAATCCTAGCCTTTTCACTTCACATCTCACTTTTTGTATTCATACCATGGTCGAATGAAATAGTAATTTTTAAATAAGTGGCAACCCTTCTCAAAAAGTAATACTTTATTGAACATCTAAGAGCCGAGACATTTTATTTGACACCTCATATCTGGTAATCCAATGAACAGTGCGGGTCTTATAATTTTTTAGACAGGTGGCAATCCTATAAAAACTCAAAGTACTAAAGATAATATTCCTATCGATACAGATTATACTTAAAAAATTTCGTATAAATCCGTTCAGTGGCGTGGTCAAAATATCTCAACTTTCTTTTATTATTATTACATTAAACGAGCAATTCTTGTATATATGTATATATGTATATATATTCATAGGGTTCTCGGAAACGGCTCTAACGATTTTGAAAAAATGTTGTACACAGATAATGTTTTGGATTTTAAGGCTATCTGAATAGGCATTACCTCCAAGAAGACTCGTATAAGGTTGCCACCTATTCGAAATAAAATACAAATTAATTAAAACATCATAATATGGGTATCAAATGGAAGGTATTTTAAATATCCCTAATTCAAAAATATTTTTAATGGGGTTGCCACCTATTTTCAATCGCACATTTATTTAATTTTCTGTTTAGAAAAAAAGGTAAAACATTACTATTCATGATTACCAAGATAAGGTTATTAAACAATGCTTTCTCTATATACAAAATGTTATCTCTTAGGATAATAGTGTAAGGCTGCCACTTATTTTCGATTCTACACAATTTATCTAAAACATCGCAATATGGATATCAAATGAAAGGTATTGTTGAGAACTTTGGTAAGAAAATATTTTTCATCAGGGTTGCCACGCTTCTATGTAATACAAATTTTCATTTTGTTAATTTCAATCAAAATTTGTTTATGTACGTAGTTCATATACGCTCAAGATATGTACCATTCATTCCAGCGTATTTCGGAATAGGGTTGCCACATAACTTTTAGAGTAAGGAATTTACTTAATAGATATCGAAATCCTTTTTTCAAAATATTTTTTAAAGCTATCCAAATCTTGCAAACTTTAAAAAGTATATGCACTCCGGGCAAAGCTCGGTCAACCGGGTACTACTATTTATAGAAGATAGTAAGTTTAAATAGGTTACAACCCTACTTAAAAAATAATAAAGTTTTTGTACATGCGAAGGCCATGTATTTTCATTTGGTATCTTATTTTGTAATGCAACGAACGGAGAAAATCTTTTAACTTTTCAATAGGTGGCAACCCTACTCAGAAAAATAATACATTATTGCGCATGTAGAGGCTAAGTCTTTTCGTTTGACAGAGACGGTACAGAACTGATGCCTACGCTTATTATGATTTAATATAGTAATTTTATTAACAGGTGGCAACCTCATTAAAAAAAAAATATTAGTGCTTTTCTAGAGGCCAATCCCTTTCATTTGACACTTCATCTTTTGTAATCCAACGGACGGTGCGGATCTTATAGTTTTTTAGACAGGTGGCAACCCCATTAAAATTATAAGCAAAAAAAGATCCCTCTCCTGTCGATACAGAGTATATTAGAGAAAATCTCGTCAAAATCCGTTCAGTAGTTCTGGAGATTACCGCGTACAAAGAATCTCGACTTTCCTTTATACTATGTATAGATTCTAATTCGACGAAAAGTTGGTTTTTCCCATATAAAATATGTAGGTATGTATGTACATGGAAAACTTTGAGCGCTTTGAGCAACCTCTAAATATTTTTTGATTTTAAAATAAAAAGAAAAGGGGTAAAATTTTTTGCTATAGAACAATCCTAGGGGGTGAGAGAATAAAAATTCCGTCTTCACTTTTTCACATGCATTTTTGGACCACCCTAATGTACATTCATATCGCTACCTAAAGGTGAAAAGGTGCAAAGTCCACTTTTTTCAAAATTTAGTTTTAGATGCAGAATGACAGATAATGCGAAACTACATCGGTTTTTCATCTTTGCTGAACAATTAAAAAAATTAACTTGGCACCTTTTCACCTTTAGGTAACAATATGTGAGTACATTCTAGGTTTTTTTCTAACCATCACTAGAATAAACTTAGTTCTTATTTGGTCATTATTGATGATAATATCGAATGCAAGACGAAACAGGGAATTGATGACGCCTAAATTAAAGTTGCATCTTAGATGGAATCATTGGGATTCGAGGAATCTGAACGTCATCACCTCTGAATTTTCCATTTGATATTGATGCTTTGATGGCATTTCCTTTTAATTGCATCTCTGCAAGTGTGCACCAATGTAAAGCTTGGTTGGTTGAGGTTGGGCAGCATAGTAATCAGTCCTCCAACTTTAAGCTGAAGCATATGTTGGGATATTCCTGGCAAATCAAGTGAATTTAAAAATAGAAAAATTGTACACCTTATTTCAGAATATCTTCATTAAGATCATTGACATATGTAACTGTTCTTTCCAGCAAGTATTGATCGCTCGATTAACCAAATGTAGTTTTAATGTTGTTTTGTACCTTTGGACACAGACAATTCATCGATTCTACTTTGACTGTGTAAAACCCCAAAGATTATTTGGCTGTGTTATCTCCAGTTTTCATTAACTGTATTAAAAATTCAGCTGCTGATGCATAATTTTTTAATTTGCGACGCGAGTGTTTGGTTTTAGTCTCAGTGCTTTTACACTGACTAACATGTAACTCAAAAAAATTATGTATCTACTGTAATTTGAGCATTATTTTATTAAAAGAAAAAATAAATGCTCAATTTTTGTTTTCTATCAAATTCACTTCAAAGATCATTTATATCTGGCATGTTTTGATCTGATAATAATCCTCTTGATTTGGGAGCGTTGAATTATGGTAGTGAAATGGTTTTTTACATCTTGAAGAAATATTAGATCAGAAGATAACAACAACGCGTTGAACATACCCTCTTTTTTCGCCAGAAATTTTGCGTGTATTGTGCTCTCGAAAGGGTCTTAAGTCCTTATTCCTTGTCTTCAATGCTTACCGAGACAACATTTCGATGGGCAAGCAAACAATACGCACCGCTAAGAGATCTTCATCCGATATGGTAGATTTAGTTTGTCTGAAGTTTTGCTTATAGGAGGAGTGACAATTGCTACCTTCACAACCACACTCGTATACTATTACTAATTCTTTTGAATAATTTTTAAATAGTACCTCTTTTCGAACTTCCACCATTTTAAGAACAGTATGATTAATAAGGCTTTGTGATTTTATTTCTTCTGAAATTTCTGAAATTATAATCGCCTCGCTGGCAGCTATTACTCGTATGTAAGGATATTATGATATAAATAAGAACGACGTGCCTTAGCACCAGACTGCATTAAAGTATAAGACGTCTTTGTAAATTTTCCGTCGACATGTACAAATCTAAAGCTTCATATGGCGTGTAAGAAACCGGTTCGTTCGATGGTGTAAAGACAAGATTTTTGATCTGATTACCTCGTAAAGGGGTGATTTCTATCTCGACCAGCATTTTAGCAGCATCTCGCTTCCCTCTTATGTATAATCTTACTTGGGTTGCGAAAATAAGTTTTTCACTACTGTTACCAACAACTATAGAAGCAAGTGTGTAAGTTTATGGAGAAAACATTTCCAAGCAGCATCAATTTGTTGCAGTTAGCATCGTGTTCACCCTCGATAAGACGAAGCTTACAAAAAACATAATATTGTATTATTGGTGATCTCTTTTTCGCATTTTCCAGGCTTGCTTTGGAAAAATACAAATATCAGTCAAAGTGGCCCCTCTGGGGTAGCTAATCTTTCACGAAATAATTACATCACTGAAAAACTGAAACTTTTAATCAATTAATTAAGCCAGAAACAGTGAATTTTCTACAACTTAAATATGTAGTATATTGAAAAATGTATACTTATATTGAGAATTTTATGCCGCCAAAAACCGATCCACGCAAATATTTCTTTTAGAAGATTTAGACCAACTCATAAACTTTACTAATCTCAGAAAAACTACAAAAAATTAAAAAAAGCTGCTTACTTAGTCGACTTTAACAACGCACTAAATTTCCATAAAGAATTGAAACTGAAAAAACCTCTGAAATCATGAAGTAGAGGTTTGTATTCGGTTAGGTAGTAGTATCTAAAAAAAAAATTAGTTTCGTTTAACAAAACCACTGTTTATCAGTGTTATTGGGCAGTGACTTGGGTATTCAGAACAACTCTGGCAATAACAAGGCAGTCCCTCGCCAAGGTTCAACTCTCCTAAGCTTTTCGAGGAACAGGGACAAGCTATGCTCCCAGCTGCCACTAGCGCTGTTCACCAGAAATGATATGCAGAGAAATAAGCTGATATGCATTTTAAATACGCTTTTAGGTCACTACTACTAGCAGACCCGGCGAACTTCGTCCCGCCCAAAATTTTTATATATTTTATTGAAACTTTTTGGTCCAACATTTTCACCAACAAATCACGTTTACGATTTTCATTGGCACATTTGTCTGCTAAGATTAAGGTTTGGTGGTCATTTGCCGCTTTAAATAACCTAAGGAAAGTGTTATATCCGTTCTTGAAATTCTCCAGTTGTGCGGCATTTCATAGCACGGTTATTCGCAAAGCGAAATAAATTTTTTCCTCTTCACTCCCTGGCGG
>NW_016157377.1:237370-241966 GCF_001687245.7 Rhagoletis zephyria
AGGTCTAAAGCCACACTGATAAGGCCCAATCAGTTCATTGACGGTGGGCTTCAGTCTTTCACACAATACGCTCGATAAGACCTTGTAACCTATGCTTAGAAGGCTGATCCCGCGGTAGTTGGCGCGAATGGCGGGGTCACCTTTCTTGTGGATTGGGCAGAGCA
The DNA here is from genome assembly GCF_001687245.7 of Rhagoletis zephyria. Lineage (NCBI taxonomy): Eukaryota > Metazoa > Arthropoda > Insecta > Diptera > Tephritidae > Rhagoletis > Rhagoletis zephyria. The sequence goes on from NW_016157377.1 coordinate 237,535, forward strand.
CACTTAAATTCCAGTCGTCGGGCATGCGTTCATCTGACCATATTCTGCACAAGAGTTGATGCATGCACCTTATCAACTCCTCGCCGCCGTACTTGAATAGCTCAGCTGGCAGGCTGTCAGCTCCAGCGGCTTTGTTATTTTTCAGCCGCGTTATTGCTATAAAGCTACCTGCGCACCGAATTTTAAGCAAATCGGACCATAATTAGATTTTTTCGAATAGACCGGTCCCTGGTCCACCTACCCGAAAAAAGTAAATTTTTTTAGCCTAAAACATGGTGGTTACCGAAAGCTATTTGTATACAAAATTTCATGAAAATCGGACCAGCCGTTCGCGAGATTACCTGTTACAAAAAAAAGGGACTTCTCTTTATATAATTAGTATAGATTAGGTTCCGCAGGCCTGGGTTCAAGCCCAGGTTCTGACCAACAGAAAAAAATAAAACGAAATAAAACATAAACAAGTTATTCGTTAATTTTGAGCTCCAGGCCGGTTATTAAATAAAACATAGATTTTGGTAGTTTTATTTATTACATTTATTGCTGTCGATATTTCGCCTTCAATCTGAAAGCATCTTCAGGAATTATTGAGTTTTTCCAATCGAATCCAAAATCAAAAAACTAATCATAAACAAGTTATTGCAAATAGCGGTCGCCCCTCGGCAGGAAATGGCAAACCTCCGAGTATATTTCTTTCATGAAAAGAAGCTTCTCATAAAAATACAATCGCCGTTCGGAGTCGGCGTAAAACTGTAGGTCCCTCCCCTTTGACAACATCAAGGCGCACGCCATAAATCGGGGGAGAAGCTTTGCCAAACACTAACATATGGGTAAGCGCTAATCTATTATTATTATAATATATTATACATAAATATATGTAATTATTTAAAGATTCAAAATTTTAAATTTTCTTTAATGGTGACGAGATGAAACCTGTGTTCCAGTTTTTGTAGAAATTTATAAAGTGAGTACTGAGGCACGTTTGAATGTAAGCCAAAAATGGGGTTCTAGGTTAAGCTGTAAATGCGAGTATAGCAGCTGCAGTTTTACTGCAGTTCATAGAACACAATACCAATATGGTAGTGTTGCGTGTAGTATTACAAGTATTGCATTTCGTTTACCGCAGCCGCATTGGACATTCCTATATCTATGTCTTTGTACTTCCGACAAAATCATAAATTTCCAGTATCCCAACACTAGCGCTGTTTATACATATGCATATATGTATGTATGTTCGCCTAAGCTACGAGAACAAAAGAATTTGTGCTAATACCGCCAACAGAAACTTACTTGTTGAAGGATTCTGAAAAGTGTGAAAATAATAAATAATAATATTAAGTACAGTATATTTTGCTTAGCTGCGCATCCTTCTTTGCACGAAAAACTTGTGCACGTAACCGAAAAAGGCACTTAAGCGAATTTACTTTACTACTTCAATGAGGAAGGTATCCGAATCCCTATGAAACCAAATATTGGCGGAGCACTTACCATGTAGAAATTACTGCAAGCGAAATTTTTAGCGATTGCTATCTAATTATCTATATAACTACATAAATTGATAGCCATTTTCGTTGTTCTGCGAGATGAACAAAATAAGGCCAGTGCAGGTAAACGTAATACTTTCATTGAAAATTGATACTAGTCGCACAATTTTTAAGACAGGTATCGCCAATGTGCAGGTATGTTGAATGCATCTATCGAAGCAGTTTCCTTATAAATTTTAAAAATAATGCCTCTGATGCGCATTTTGGGGTAGGTATCTTAAATGTGCACTTAAGCATAGAGGCAGCAAAGCAAAATATACTGTACTACTTTAAGAATTTGCATGCAACACCCCACGTTGCAAGTAGCATACAGCAATCATACTATCCTTGGCAAAAATGTTTTCACAATTTTGTGGAGCTTTATATGCAAACTCTTAGAGTCATGCAGTCCCGCAGTATTTACGTAGGTATAAAGCAATGCAGATATAAATGTATGAATGCAGTCTGTTACTTATGTAACTAGCTAGCGAAACCAAAGCCGTTTTTTAGACTTATTACAATGTTGTATTCGAATGTAAATACATATATTTTAATAAAACTATGCGCCCAGAAAGTTACATACACGACTGCACCTAAACTAAATCAAACTTTTCATTTTTGTTTCGTACATATCGCAGGTTTAACCATATAGAAAATTATTTAAAAATTTTAATTTACTCACAATCAAAGTTCGATCAATTCATACCAGGGACCGAAAATAACTGTTATGTAAAAAGCTGTTATGAGAAAGCTGTCGCACACTTATGATCTCAAATACCAAAATGCTTGATTTTTTTAGCTTTTTTCAAATTCATGTTGATTGTAAATTTTGACAAAAAAGCTAAGAAGTAGCAGTTATTTTTTAACCCATACAATTAAATTAAAAGTAATATGTTGTTTTAAGACTTTTATTTTTTTAAACAGATATAAAAGTATTTTTATGACAAATATTTTTCTGATTTTTGAAACAGTTATACTTGGACTTTTATTTTTCTGTCCTAAAATAAAAGTGCATATATGACAGACAATTTAATTATGATTTAAAAAAGTCCCTTAAGACTTTTATGTGTAGGAAAATATAATAAAAGTCCTTTGGTTTAATTTCTGTTTTAAAATATTTTCTGTAGAGATTTAGGCTAGTGGATCAGTCCATGGAGAGTTCGTAGTTGCCAATTTTGTGGCCAATTCATTATGCATGCCAAATTTTGTGTCTAGTTCGATTTCTGTTTAAATAAAAATAACAATATCATAACAAAATTAGGTATTTTCGATGTGTCGTTCTTTTGCTAACCAAATTATATTACATATTATTTAAAAAGTGTTTATAATGGTGTGTTTATTTTTAAAAACATAATTTTTTCCAAATTGTCTGCTGATAAATTTGTTCTCAAATCAATTAAAATCAACTTTAATGCTGAAAACGAGCATTCTACACAAACTTTTGTGACAGGTACACATTGTGTTATTTTCGTTAAAGAAAATATCGATCCCTAACCGCCAAAAGGGCTAGGCGACAAAAAGTAAATTTTTCAGTAGGCGTTTTTTTTTATTAAAACGGCAATTACTGTAGATACTAGCGTGAAGGTAAATGCACAAGTAACATTTGATGTTAGGTATATAATACTGGTGGTTTTACTTGCCCATCTTTAATGAAACAGGTGATTTTATCGCTACGCCCTTTTTGTCATCATATGAAAAGGCTACAGCAAGCAATTGCGGTGGTCAAGCCAAAAGATGTTTTAAAAAAAAAAAAACATTTTACGTTAACAAAAACCATTTTGATGCCTTTAACTCAATCCTTTTATTCTTGTTATTAAGAAAACAACTATTCAACACAAATACATACGTAATTGATTAAAACACTATTTCTCTACAAAACCTAATGCTGATTTTGTTTGTCCCAAAAAAAGTTGTTCTTCCATGGTGCAAAATTTGTTTGATGTTAAGCAGTGTTTGCATTGTTCAACTTTGCGTTCAACTCAACGCAGGGTTGCACAGAAAAAAGTTTAATAGCTAAATTTATCAAAATATACGCCATAAAAAGGCGTTCGCATTGTTCAACTTTGCATTCACCTTTTATTTGAACGGCATTTCAACTAATCGCTTTCAACAAAGTAGGTCGCCAGCCAACATTTAGCCATACCATTTTTTTCCGTGCAACCCTGCGTTGACTTGAGCGCAAATGTTGAACGCAAAGTTGCGCAATGCAAACACTGCTTAACACTCAACCCTGCAAAAGTGCATGTCTCACGCATTTCATAATATTGTAATCTTAAGCAACCTTCTGCTTTTCAGGGCAACCATCTCCCCTGACCAAGCATCAAAGGGCAGATGATGAGCTTTTTTTGCCTTATTCGAGTGCAGTATTTTAAGAAGCAAGCACTACTTCTCTTCAGGAAAATCGGTGTCGCTGTATGGGACGAGTGCGACTTTAGTTAATAATAATAATATAATAGATTGGCGCTTACAAATATATGTATATATTAGTGTTTGGCCGAGCTTCTCCTCCGATTTGTGGAGTGCATCTTGATTTTGTCACACAAAGGGGAGGGACCTACAGTTTTACGGCGACTATGAACTGCGATTGTATTTTTATGAGGAGCTGTTTTTCATGGCAGAAATACACTCGGAGGTTTGCCATTGCCTGCTGAGGGGCGACCGCTGTTAAGAAACCACTTTTTTTATACCCGAGCGCACTTGTTCACAGGGGTATATTAATTTTGTTCACATAACGGTTGTTTGTAAGAGCCAAAACGAATCGAGATATATATAGACAAATGTATACATAAATGCTCAGAATGAATAGAGAAGTCGATTAAGCCATGTCTGTCTGTCCGTCCGTCTGTCTGTCCGTCCGTGTACACGATAACTCGAGCAAAGATATCTCAACGAAATTTGGTATGTAGGTTTCC
>NW_016157377.1:241976-250008 GCF_001687245.7 Rhagoletis zephyria
ACAGCCAGTTTCACCAAACTATTTAAGTGGAAATTAACTTTAATTTAATTTTGTATTTAATTCTCATTTAAATAATTTTCAGTTTCAATAAACTATTTATTTAAGTGAGTAAAAAGTGGTTGTAAAACAGACTAGGACTACCTTTCGCTTTCATTTGTACTGAGAGCTTTTGAAAGCTTTGGCACGCTGTGTTGTAAAAGCAGGGCTGGTATACAAGTAAGCAGCAGATACACAATGATCAGGTGATTAAACGTGTAACACCTCTGAGTGTGGTTATTCTGATTTAACTTTTATTTAAGTGCAGAGCATAGGTCACTTCAATCAAAACTAAAATTGATTGGTCAAACTGAAAATTCGAAAATTAAAGTAATTTTCACTTAAATAATTTGGTGAAACTGGCTGTTAGACTTTCTTACTTGTTAATATTTCGAATACCGAAAAAATTAACTGAACTCTCAAGAAAAACGAAAAATTCATATAAAACGACGGACGAGAAATGGAAAAGAAATTTTCTTCTACCAAAATTTCTTAAATCAGTTTGCAGCTCTCAAGAAAAAAATGCTCGTATATTTATTTCCTCATAGAAATTTACAGCAAAAGCAAAGCGCTTTTTCAGGCAACAGAAATTATAATAAATATTTCTTATAATTCCTTGAGAGCTGGATTCTTAGCTTTAAGATACAGTTTGTATTTGAGGTTATTAGCTTTAGGGGGGGTTTGAACCCCAAAACCCACCCCTTGTGTGCGCTAATGCATACATACATACATACATGATTAAAATTTTAAATAAGTATATTTATATTACGCAAATGCCTCACAATGATACTCATTTTCATAGGTTTTTGTAATAGATCCCATTAAACTAATCCCATGTTTCTTGCCAGAAGCCAACACGCTTGCTTAAGTAGCTAAAAAGAAGTTTTACCCGACTTGAGCGTTCTTTTTCCGCTTGTTTACAAATAAAGTAATCTACTGTTATTTGAGTGTTGAGAGTTATAATATTTTTTATTAGAGGTGCAGAGCTATTAATGGCTCTACCAATGTATAAAATATTTAAAAACAGATCTTTAATTTGGACAAAACTACGAAAAATAGATTAACAAACTATTAGAGATAATAAATTTTATCGGCTTGAGTTAGGCAGATATTGGCAATTTAGTATTTAACCTTCCAAGAAGCGTAAAACGTATTTAGAGCCTGAATTGGTGTACGTTTAACATCCTACTAGAACTTGAAGGGAGATCTCCCAATGTAAGGAATAAAAGAGTACTCTCCATGACCTGATTTCAGAGCAATAAGAGAGATTGGTCGGCTTTGTACTCCTTTATTACTCGCTTAGGAGTTAAATGGGAGATCTTCGAAATGAAAAATTAAAAAAACAAGTGTCTGGTGGAACTCATTTACAATTGCAACAAGTAGTTATCCGTGTCCTTGAATTGATTTCGACGACTTGAAAAGATTCGACTACCTCATCCATAGCTTTTCAATAGGTATCAGATATACAAAATTTTAGCTTTCAGGTATAATTGCAAAATACCGAATATAGTTGTGAAACTGGTAATGGTGGCCATCGATAGTTTTCATGTTAAAAAATATANGAAAAGATTCGACTACCTCATCCATAGCTTTTCAATAGGTATCAGATATAAAAAATTTTAGCTTTCAGGTATAATTGCAAAATACCGAATATAGTTGTGAAACTGGTAATGGTGGCCATCGATAGTTTTCATGTTAAAAAATATCTATCATTACTCGTTGATAGTTTTCGGCGCTACTATCGATAATACTATTGATAGTCAATGCAAATGTTAGTAAGTATTCCCAATTAAACGGGTCGGGTGATTGGGTAGCTAAACACACCAAAAGCATAACTTTTTCTTGCTCTATACATATTAGAGTGATGCCATATAACTTACCTACCGACTACCGACCGTAGCAGTGGCACTATTGGAAGATGTTATGAAAACTTAACTTTTTGACAGCGCTCTCACGAGAAAAAGAGTTTCGTATTATATTATCCATGCGGTGGGCTCATGTTCACATTTACATTTTGCGTATGCTGTTGAGTCACGATGCAAATAATGGAGGTGGAGCCATTCGCGGACCGCTAACCCTCTCTTCGTCGATTTGACAGCATCCACCCATTGGCTGACGTCACACAATACTCTTGTTTACATTCACTGTTGCCAACTTTACAATGATACAATTTTTTCAAAACGGCAACGCTGCTCACCACCTATTTGTCGACTTTAGAGCCGCTTTCGACAGAACTAGAAGGAGTTTTCTAACGAGGACAAGAGGAAGTATCTTCTGTCATCAAACAAATAATCACCACATTCGCGCCTTGGCACCCACTTCACTGTTGACAGTTATAATTTCGAGAAAGTAGAGAATTTCGTTTACTTGGGAACCAGCATTAATACCGATAATAATACCAGCATGGAAATCCAATGCAGAATCACTCTCGCTTACAAGTGCTACTTTGAACTGAGTAGGCAATTAAGAAGTAAAGTCCTCTCTCGACGTACGAAATCCACACTCTATAAGTCACTCATCATGTCCGTACTGGTATATGGCGTAGAAGCATGGACAACATGCGATGAAGCAGCTCTTGGAGTATTCCAGTGAAATATCTTGCGGAAGATTTACGGGCCTTTACGCGCTGGCGACGGCGAGTACCGCAGATGATGGAACGATGAGCTGTATGAGCTTTACAACGACATGGACACTGTGCAACTTGGCCATGTCGTTCGAATGGACACCGACGCTCCAGCTCTGATAGTATTCAACTCGGAACCCCCCGGTGGTAGCAGAGGAAGAGGAAGGACCCCACTGCGATGAAAAGACCAGGTGGAGAAGGACATTTGTAAGATATCGCCCATTTATTGTTTTATACGTTGCATTTACAGCCCAAAAATTATTGTGGTTTTAAAGGTATACAATGGTAACTGCACCACTGTATTTCTTTTGTTCTTTTTATTGCTATTTACCATCTAATCTTTTGAAGCAACTTTTAACAAACAAGCACAACAACAATTTACAATTTGCACTCTCAAAAATCACTACTTTCTACCTTGCAATAGGTCTATTTCTTCATTCTCTGGACTAAAACCCGTAAAACTGTCAAAAAAGAATATAACTATTTGAAGTGAAAGGAACGGGAGTATAATTACAAATGTGTGCGAAAACGTAAAAACTATTTTCCAGCAAAAACTTTAGTCGGTTTGTATACATGTCCTTTGTACCACGCTAATTTCAAATATTTCGTTGTTTACTTCCATTTTTTTAATGCAAATTTATTTGGCTTCACTGTTCATAAAAATATCGATGCTAAGATTGTTCGGTGTTGCAAAAATGAAACATCGATATCTCTAACATCGACAGTTTGAACGATATATCGACGTTCGTTGGCTGTTTTTTAAGAAAATCGAGTCTAATATTAACAAGAGCAATCATTTTTAAAAGCTTTTATTTTAACTTGCACTATATGTATGTATGTTTGTTAGGGTCAAATTTTGCAATAAATTTTTGACCAACTTCCTAATAACCTAGAGACTTGAAACTTCAAAGTTGGCTCAGATCCCGATGACAATGTAATACGAGAGATAAGTCAATCCGATATGTGGCGTGGGAGTCGAGATATTTGAAAAACCCGTATTCGTAGTCCGATTTGGTTCAAATTTAGAACATATCGATGGCTGAGTGGAAGATCGACCTATCTCGGCTGCCAGTTCGAAAACGCTCTATCTCAAAAACTTTTCAAGAACGCCCTATTTCAGAATTTTATTGAAAAACACCCTATCTCAAAATTCGGCTCAAAAACACCCTATCTCACTTCAAAATGTATTGAAAATATGCTGATATAGGGCGTTTTTGAATCGGCAGCTGAGATAGGGCGTTTTTGAAACGAATTCTGAAATAGGGCGTTCTTCAAAAGTTTTTTTAAGATAGAGCGTTTTCGAACTGGCTGGCGAGATAGGTCGATCTTCCACTCAGCCATCGATATATTAACTACATGAAAATGTGTAACTCCATTAAAAGTTTTGCCGATAGGTGGCGTACGAGTCGATATATTTGGTGAACGAGTATTTATGGTTCGATTTCGTTAATATTTAGAAAGCTTGCTTTAAAAGTATTTGTTTTTTTTACATTATTTAATTTTACATTACATTAATTTAATTTTATTAAACTAGTGCTGTACATACACACCGTCACCTTAATTCACAAAGGCCCTAACCAACAATTTTTTTATTTTACAGGAGAACCAAAAAACATAAAAAGAATACTAGAAACAAGAAGGCTTTTTAAAAAGTGGCATGTACCTCCATTGTTTTTGGTACTAGCACTTTAAAATTTTTCTTGAAGGTGTATTTTAATACATGTTACCAAAAACTGTGAATAACAAACTTTCGAAAAAAGTATTAAAAAATAGCAAGATTTGGAACACTTCTTTCCAAAATTATATTAAATTGCTTGAAAACATCAGCCTATCTTAAGCACGTTCGTGCCCGGCGAAAGAATTTTTCTGAAGATGGCACAACCATAACCCAATCACTAAAAAGGCTGTCCGCGAATAGACTGTCCAAACTGCTTTTTTTAAATTAAAATAATATCTCAAAAATGTAAACGAAGAACGAATGTAATTAATGGAAACATGTCTATGTACACATTAATTCACACGGCCGGGCAGACCTCCGCCGTGTAGGTTGGGTCCCTGAGTGATGATTTCTGAGCATCATCGGGCTCCCCTAAATTATGTTTCAATCCAATATTATACTCATGAAAAAAATTTCATGATCTGCACTATTGTCTAACCTATTTTTATAATAAACCTTAAGCTGAAAAATTTTAAAAATCAATTTACGTGACCTTTGACCTTGAATAATGTTTTTTTCAGATCTGGGATTGATAGAGTGAAATCACTTCGACTTTTCGTCTCCTTCTCACCCTTAGTTAATTTTTAAATGGGTACTTTTCTATGCTTTTCGCCGCTTTCATCGATTTCTGGTTATATTTAATAACATTGTAAAACTCTTCACAGTACTGTAGCAGATTTCAATGTATTGAATTACTGGCGCACTGACCTCTTTTCACACTGCACTAAAGTATTTATTATCGGAAATGCACTATTTCATGGAATGCAAAAGAGGTAGGATAATATTTTCTTTAAATTTTTACCATTAGGCATAAACTTAAAAGTTTCCATATTTTGTCATATAAATTTAGCAATTCTTCCATGTTTAGATTATCAAAAAAATATCTGTCCAATGATTAGATTATTTAAAAGGTCTTTTCATTAAGCACATTTGCAATTTCTTTAACTTCATCGAAAGTGCTTGGAAATTTTCGTTATCAAACACTCTTCAGAAAAACCGTACCATTGATAATTATATTATAGTGCCAGTTTGATGAAATGGGTTAAATGGTTTTCCAGTTCGGATTTCTCTTCGTTATATTCTATTTTTGAAAGTACCTTACAATCTTTATATCCAAACAATTAAAACTGTGAAATAAAACCAAAATGAACAACGAGCCTTTGACTTCTGAGGAGTTCTTTTTACTCTGCGGGAAGGACGGAAGACATGCCTTGGCAAAGTCTAATAGGGTCCCACATTTCCGCCGGCCCTTGAGCTCCCACACATGTACTCAGGCCTTGGCTATGCTCATCTGTAGTTATGTATTTACGCAAGCGTTTTCTTTTGCAAAGATATCTTCATAATGGTTACATTCGGTAACCAAATTCGTTAGCTGAAATGGTAGTACCTATATACATACTTATGTGCACCATCTGCTTTCGATTTATTTGTATTCTGTAAGAAACAGCTATGTATTTTTTGGCAGCTGTTTGTGCAAAAAAAAAACATCGTATATTGAAGTAAACAACCACCGCTCACCTCACCAAACACACCAGAACACCCACAGCAGAATCGCTGCCACCATCAACAGCAGCGCAAGGTAATTTATGATATCATCCATCATTTTTATCGTGAAAATACATTTTCCTGCCGCTTAAGTTGCCTATTGCGCCACTGTCATTGGCCAAGGACTTTCTCGCCTTGTGGTTGATGTTATTTTTCTTAAAGACTTTCTATTTGTACCTTCATAGCTATTTGCAGCTAGGGATTTCTTTTGGCATTAAAAAATCTGCACTAATTAAAAAGCGTGAATGAATATGTCAATTTCGCTAACAGTGTCTGTTGGCAATACTACCACACGTAACGTTGTAACAAGCTCCCAATTTGCCAAACGACGTCGTTTCCGACTCGTTCTGGTGAACAATTTGTTCGCCGGCGACGGTCGCACACGACTCGCCGTCGGATGAAAAGCACAGTTCGCCGACGGGCCGCAAAAACGACATGCCGGCGAGTCGCAAAAACGACTTATCGGCGGGTCGCATAAACGACTTGCCGGCGAGTCGCAAAAACGATGCTCAAAATGTATACCAAATTTAAAGTAAAAGTACAGTTTTATACCAAATTTAAAAAAAAATCATACCCACAAATTTTATTTTTTATTAATAAGGCCAATAGGGTGAACTGTACCTTTATAAAAAAAAGGAAAAAAAATAAAAATATTATGAATACTGACAAAAAGATGTAGGCGGATTATTTTCTGAGCACAAGTGTTCATTGTGGATTCCATATTCTGTCATAATAAAAACGGTTTACTATCCAAATTAATGACTTTTATATATGCTTCTTCTTCTTCTTTACTGGCACTGTAACCGCGTAAGCGATTTTGGTCGAGTCCAAGACAGCACGCCAGTCATTTCTCTTCTGTGCTAACTGACGCCAATTGGAAATGCCAAGTGAAGCCAAGGAAAGAGAGGAGGCCTCTGTCACCAGCAGCGCGGCCCACGTTGCATATTTTCAGAGCAGGAGCGTTTCTGTCCATTCGAACGACATTTCTAAGCCATCGGAGCCACTGAATTCTAATTCGCTGCACTATGTCTATATCGTCATAAAGCTCGTACAGCTCATTGTTAAATCGTCTGCGGTATTCTCCATCGCCAAAGGTCCGTAAATCTTTCGCAGAATCTTTCTCCCGAAAACTCCAAGAGCCGCCTCATCAGATGCTTTCATNACGCGTAAAGGTCCGTAAATCTTTCGCAGAATCTTTCTCTCGAAAACTCCAAGAGCCGCCTCATCAGATGCTTTCATTGTCCATGCCTCCGCGCCATACACGAGCACAGGCATGATGAGTGAATTATAGAGTGTGATCTTTGTACGACGAGAGAGGACTTTACTTCTCAATTGCCTACTCAGCCCAAAGTAGCACTTGTTGGCAAGAGTGATTCTCCGTTGGATTTCAAGGCTGACATTATTATTGGTGTTAATGCTGGTTCCCAAATAAACGAAGTCGTCTACTTTTTCAAACTTGTAACTGTCAACAGTGACGTGGGTGCCAAGACGCGTATGCTCTGACTGTTTGTGTGATGACAGGAGATACTTCGTTTTGTCCTCGTTCACCACCAGACCAATTTGCTTTGCTTCACTATCCAATCCCGAGAAGGAAGAACAGAAGTAGCACATGTTTTTACCGATAATATCGATGTCGTAGGCGTACGCCAGCAATTGTACGCTCTTGTAGAGTATTGTGAGTGAGCGGTTCAGTTCTACGGCTCTTATTATCTTCTCCAACATCAGATTAAAGAAATCACACGAAAGGGAGTCCCCTTGTCTGAAACCTCGTTTGGTATCAAACGGCTCGGAGAGGTCCTTCCCTATTTTGACGGAGCTGGTGGTATTGTTCAACGTCATTTTACACAGCCGTTTTAGTTTCGCGGGGATACCTAATTCAGACATTGCGGTATTAAGGTAACTTCTCTTCGTTCTGTCGAAAGCGGCTTTGAAATCGACAAATATATGGTGTGTGTCGATCTTATTCTCGCGGGTCTTTTCCAAGATTTGGCGTATTGTGAATACCTGATCTATGGTGGATTTTCCAGGCCTAAAGCCACACTGATAAGATCCAATCAGTTCGCACAATACACTCGACAAGACCTTTTAAATTATGATTCCGCGGTAGTTGC
>NW_016157377.1:250170-279414 GCF_001687245.7 Rhagoletis zephyria
TGATGCATGCACCTCATCAGCTCCTCGCCGCCGTACTTGAATAGCTCGGCTGGCAGGCCGTCAGCTTCAGCAGATTTGTTGTTTTTCAGCCGCGTAATCGCTATTCGTACCTCGTCATAGTCAGGCGGTGGGACAGCTACTCCATCATCATCGACTGGGGACTCGGGTTCGTCTTCCTCACTACTTTCAGCGCTGCTACCATTCAGTAGGTTATAAAAGTGTTCCCTCCACAATTTAAGTATATTCTGGACATCGGTCACTAGGTCGCCATTGTTGTTCTTACAGGAGTTCGCCCCGGTCTTGAAACCTTCCGTAAGTCGCCTAACCCTCTGGTAGTATTTTCAGGTGTTCTTCCTGTCGGCCAGTATCTTAAGCTCTCCGCACTCACGTATTTCGGCCCTCTCTTCTTATTGCGGCAAATACGTCTCGCTCCCTTCTTCAATTCCCACATGGCTCGCGTTGCGCCCGATCGCAGCGTGGCCCTACAGGCGGCGTCTTTTTTCTCTGCGGCTTCTTGACATTCCTCATCGTACCAGTTGTTCTTTCGGGCTCGCTGAAATCCAACTACTTCTTCGGCGGCGGTACTTCATGATCGGGAAATGTGCTTCCACTGCTCGCGTATGTCTGATTGTGGAAGAGTGCTCTCAGAGAGCAGGTGTGTGAGTCGAGGGGCGAATAAATTGGCCGTCTGTTACGATTGCAGCTTTTCGACGTTAAGCTTTCCTTGCATTGTTGGGCGCACATTTTTTGGTGCACAGATGCGGGTGCGTATCTTGTCTACAACAGGACAGTGGTCCGAGTCGATGTTTGGGCCTCGGAGTGTACGTACGTCTAAAACGCTGGAAGCATGCCTTCCGTCTATCATAATATGATCCATTTGGTTTCTCGTTTTTCGATCCGGAGACAGCCATGTAGCTTGGTGGATGTTCATATGCTGGAACCTAGTACTACATATTACCATGCTGCGGGCCCCGGCGAAGTCGATCAGCCTCAGTTCGTTATCGGACGCTTCGTCGTGGAGGCTGAATTTTCCGACAGTGGCGCCAAAGATCCCTTCCTTGCCCAGATTGGCATTAAAATCGCCAAGCACGATTTTTACATCGTGTCGGGGGTAGCGCTCATATGTACGTTCCAAGCGCTCATAGAAGAGATCCTTGGATGCCTCATCCTTCTCTTCCGTCGGGGCATGGGCGCAGATGAGCGAGATGGTGAAGAATCTAGCTTTGATGCGGATTGTGGCTAGACGTTCGTCCACCGGGGTGAACGCCAGTACTCGGCGACGGAATCCAACGAATCCAACACCGAATTTCTTTTTTTCCTTTACGTGACAACTGTGGTAGACGCATCACGGCTTCACGTTTAATTTTCCTTGCCCCGTCCATCGCATTTCTTGAATGGCGGTGATGTCAGCCTTTGTCTTCCCGAGGACATCAACCAGCCTGGCAGAGGCATCTTCCCCATTAAGGGTCCGGATATTCGAGGTGCATACCCTTAAATCATAGTCCTTTATACGTTTGCCGTGGTCGTCATCAGAAAAAGGGCGTCTTATCCGAGGTTGTTTGTTCGTTTTCATTGGGCGGGATTTTAACGTGGCGGGACCCAAACCCAGCGCACGCGAAGTTTTACGCCTTCTCACTTTAGCTCGCTCCCAAACTGGAGTTTGGTTGCTACCCAGAGGATACGTGGATATAAATAACCAAACGTTGTGAGCTGCGATTTGAATCGTACGCACAAGAATCGCTTCTGGCCGCTCCCAGGTGAGTGACAGTCAAAAGTTTTCCACTTCTTCCCCGAAAAAGGCAGAAATTCCCCGATTCCCCGCAATGAGACAAATTCCCCGCAAATCGGGGAACTCCCCTCAAGTTGGCATCGCTGTCCCATACTAATCTGGTTTACATCCGATCATTGGATCATGAAATATATATATACCTATATATATATTTTTTTTACAATACTTATTGACTTAAGATTATCAGAAAAATTTATCAGCTTCCAAATATATTCGGTAAAGGAAATGCAGCATACAAAAGAAAAAAGACAATGTCCAATCAACACTGAGATTCACTGGTGTTTTAGCTAGTTTTGGGAGTAGTACGAGCGGGTATCGTTTTAGGGCGGATAAAACTCTACAGTAACTCTTATTATAATGTATTAACTTGTTTTAAAATATCAAATAGATATACCGATTTTGACCATATACCTACGAAACTATGCATAATCACAAAATTTAAAAGTTTTAGAGATACCCTTATTTGAAGTTTGAAAGTTTCATGAGAATATTAATTGTTACGTGGGTTTAAATTTGTTTGGTTTTTATTGTACGGTGCTATATGTAAAAAAGTAAGTACTTTAAAAAAATCGTGACTTAGCAAAATTTTCGAGGATCACTTGACATGGCTTAACTCTATAGTAAAGTAAAGATATATGTATATACATACATATGTACATAAGTATGCATGTATACATTAACTTAAGTTTGGGCAGGGGTTAATCACGGCAGCGGTGGCAGTTTATGTTGATGACATGCATCTGCAAAAAATGTAAAAATTATATTTTTTTTGTGCGACGGTTCCCCACCTCATTCTTTTTCAAGCTAGTTGATGGAAGGCGCAAGGAAAAGTGCTTCAAATGTTGTTTACGATTTTCATGGTTTCCTTTCGATTTCCGCTCAGTAAATTAGTGGGCAACGCCACTTGAACATTTCAGCAACAGCAACAGTGGAAATAACAACATCAATAGCAGTGATGCGTGAAGATGTAGGAAAAATATTCCTCCCCCGCATCTTCTCTGATTCATGGACCGTCAGACTGCCCACACTCAATTTGACCGAGTTGTATGGCTTCCTTCTTCTGCAGGATAATTAACGAAAGTAGTGGTTTGAGGTTTAGTGATTTATTACTGCATTTATTTCGCTAATGAAGTGTATCTACAACGGCAATGTAAACACCTAAGAAATGGTTTGTCTGTAAGATTTCGGTAATTTCAATACATTGGCGAAAGAAATTCTGTGCAAAAAGGGAGAACTGTTAACACATGTAACTTTTTAAGATACTATTGTAGGACTCGGTTTTAGGTGACTTTTTTCCAAAAAATACTCGTACAGTTCTCATCGCTATCACAGTTTTCGACTCGGCAGCTGAGATAGGATGTGTTTGAACCGAATTCTGAATTTGGATGTTTTTCAATCAAGTTCGTAAATAGGGCGTTCTTCAACCAAATTATGAAATAGGGCGTTGTTGAAAAATTTTGTGAGGTAGGGCGTTTTCGAACTGGCTGCCGAGATAGGTCGATCTTCCACTCAGCCATCGATATACATTTTTGTTAAGTTTTATCATTTATGAATTCTTGGAAAATTCAATGTGTTATGGATGAATGTTTGGCCATCTATGTAAGTGCGGTCTAAACATATCTAAAACGATTATTTAGAAATATGTAAGTTGAGCTTTGTCTGTAAAAATAATATTGAACAAGTTAGCACTATTTTGACGCTGGTACAGCTTAAGTCTCCATTTTATATGCTTATCCGTTAAAAAGTTGAGGACACTCATTGTGAAATACGTATTTGACTGTCCAATGAATAATAATTTTGTTAAGAATGAGCAGAAATAACTCTTTATATTATCAAAATTTGCATGTATGGAGGCAGGTCGAGAACCATACCAACCATGTACTTACACCGAAACATCAAATTTGTGATTAAATACATATCTACCTTTTGTTGGAAAAACGAATGAAAACTAACAAGTAAGAAAGTCTAGGTTCGGGCGGATCCGAACATTAAATACCCGGCGCAAGTATTAAATATCTGTTTTTCACCTTTCCGAAAGCTACCCCTACTTGATACATTTTGAGTAAATTAGCGTCCTTAAATTTCGAAATATTGAAGTTTCAAGCATTTCTGAAATTCACCGTTATGTGAAAAGCGGCCTCAATTTTAGTCCGATTTCAATAATTTTCAACGTTTTGCTTCTATGTGGCAAGCACAATAACCACACCGAGTTTGGTACAAACTGGTAGAACAGTTTCCGAGATACATATATGTGATCATAAGTGGGCGGTGCCACGCCCATTTTCGAAAATTTTATCATAAACTTATTTCTTGGTAAAGAATTGTTGCAAGCATCAATTTTGAATAAATTAGCTTTAATATTTACTGATTTATCGAAGATTTGTATTTCTCTAAATTACCGTTATATGGGAGGAGGGCGTGGTTATTGTCCGATTTTAACAAGGTTTGGTCATTTTATATGCTGTACCAAGGCCAACAACTGTGCCAAGCTTGAAAGAAATTGGTGTAGCGGTTACCAAGTTTTACACATGTAACCTTACTTGTTATACATATATATGTGTATGTGTACTATGAAAAGATGTTTCCTCACTTGCCAGACAGTCTCGATGGTTCTTTCATCTTGCCAGACACATTAAAAGCCATATGTGCGAGCATAAAGAAATTGATAAAAATTATACCTTTGTTAGTTACTAATCGAAGTCGGCGGTCTTTACAAGCTGAATTCAAATTTCTTACAACATTTTTTAATGCCAGTGGCTATTCGCTATGCCACAAAGCCTATTTTTTGCAAAATTTGATTTAGACTAAAAAGTTATAAAAAGAGTTTACTTATTTGCGAAAAAATTCGTTAGAATAAAAGGTTCATGTCAATAGAATAAAAATCTAATAAGTTAATTAATAATGTGTGGGGCGTTATGATTTTTTATTTAATTTAATTAAAATTTCGATTATTTTTATAACATTGTAGGGAAAATTTCAAGTTTTCAAATGAATGCGAATGAAACTTCTACATGGGTCATTTCCAAATAAAGTGCTATTTTTATGTCCCCCCTTTTAAAATTTTTTGTGCTGGTAAAAACGAAAAATCAAAGACAGCATTATACGATCCAGCCGTTTTGTTTTCTTTTGCGAATGGTTTTTCTTTGATATATTATACCTATTTCAATATAAATAAGTTAATAGTAAAAACAAATATTTACTCGTGCGCCAACTGTGGCACAATTTTTAGTGGCGTTATGCCTTTTCATTTAGTTAATATACATTCTAAATATGAACCACGTCACGCTACGCCGCGGCCCCCTTCCTCCTCCCCCACCGTGCTGTAACGCAGGTAGATTTATTTTTTGTATACATTGCAATAAAATTTTTATATATTTTAAAAATCCACCTAAGATTTAACTGCCATCGGCGATGTTAATGCTACCTTCTATAACGCTTGACAGAAGAATTTACACTATTATAAATTGGAAATCAGAAGTAATATATCATTGATGACAGGTAATAAGTCCCAGATAGTTTCTAAAATCACAAATTAGTTTTTGTGCAAATTGCAGATAAAGGGTATTAACCTTTAACTATGGAGGTGAATTTTTTGGACATAGTCTATGACCTGGTGGTAAATTTTACCCCTTCGAATTTTAGTTAGAAATTTGAATACAAATTGGACATTTTATAATTATTTTTTTCTTTTATACTAATCGACTAGATTTTTAAGTTAAAATAAATACAAAATTTTCTTTTTTTCTTTAAAATCAACAAAAGTTCCACTTTATTTCACAAGGCTTTTATTATTCACAAGAACGAAAATATCACATAGTAAACTTATAAAAAAAGTGTAAAATAAAAATTAATCTTAAGCTTAAGGGGCATCTTATTACAGCAAAAAATATATATTTAAAGAAATACAAGAGATCATATTAAAAAAATGTAATTATAAATAATACAGGTCAACCTTCCTTGAAAGAAAAGGTTGCATAAACGTTGAGGAGTGGTAATTTTTACACCTGCATCGGCATTTCTCTGCCCACGCTATACCTTCCACAGCAAAAAAGTAACTGATCAATAACGACAACGAAATGAGAAGATACTGAGAGAATCAAGTTGCTGGAGCGCAACATAAGAGAGTAATTCAAAAAAATATAAAGAGGGGTAAATTTCACCACCACCTCCACAGCAGAGCTGTAAAAATATGCAATCAATTCTTTTAGCAATCAATGATTGTGCTACTAATAGGATTACAATCAAAATTTATTGCATTTTTCTGATTGTAAAAACTACAATCAATTTAATTGTAAGCACATTTGATTGCAATGATTGTGATTGCAATTAAATCACTGATTCAATCAAACATTTTAATTGCAATCTCAAAAATGCAATAATTTATTCATGCTTTTTTAATAAAGAAATTGAGCAAAATAGAACGTGAAATTGAGAAAAAGAGAAAACTAGCAGAAAAAGTTATTGAACACAAAACTAGTAAAAACTTGCAAGTCAGTAGTTTTGCACCGTTTTGGGGCGTCTTTGATGGGGGTGATCGACTTGCACATACGCGACGTCCCAAAGCGTCAACTCGTAGGTGTTCAATTGCATTGCGATTAGCACCCTCTTAGTAATAGGGGGCCCCCCGTGGTGACACCTGCTAACTCCCTGGCGGCTAATTCGAGCGGGGGCCCCTCCTTAATCCCTACGCCTATTATTCCAATTCTGACAAAACTCCTTGCCAGTTCTCCACTCCCTTCTCTTTGAAGGGCCGGATCAAGGTGTCATACGACCAGTGCCGAGAATCAGCCTGGCTCGTGGGACAAAATATGGACAAATCAACAACACCAAACCTTAAAACTTCAACTCCAGTACGGGAGTCTGGCGCTCCCAAACAAAGGCCGAAAGGAGTAAAAAACTCTGCACAAAGCAAAGCCACGGTACCTTCGGGCCTAGCCAAAAGTAGCCCTATGTGGAAGCAGATATCAGGTGCACCCGCACCCACCAGCAGTAGGACCAAGGCACCCCGTGGCCCGAGAAGTCCAAAGGCCAATGCTACGCACAAACATAGCACTGGACGGGAGGCCTGCACGGCAACATCGGAAATCCTGGGCCTTCCTGTAGTGGGCTTGCCACTCAGCGAACAGCGTCTGGCCATCCCACTGGGGGAACCCAGGAACATGGTGACCTGAAATAGCAAGAATGATAGAATACAAGATTGCGCCGATCAGAGAGGATTTTTGAGAATAACTTTTGTGTGACGTCACACTGGTGCAATTGCGAGAGAGAAATGCCAAAACGTGAGCAAGAATGGAAGAAGAAGAAAAAATGTTGCAAGGAAAACGTAAACAAGTTGCACAAGTGTGACGTTATGCAAACAACGATTTTGTCAAATTCGTTAAGAGAGGGATAGCGGTCCGAGATCGGCGCAACCTTTGTATTCTCTCAATCGTGCTGAAATAGGGCAGTCAGTTCGAAGACGTCCTATCTCAGAAAACTTTTCAAGAGCGCCCTACTTTTGAATTTGATTGAGAACGCCCTATTTCAGAATTTTATTGAAAAACGCCCTATCTCAGAATTTGGTTAAAAACGCCCTATCTCAGAGTTCGGTTCAAAAGCGACCTATCTCAAACGAAAATACATTGAAAATGTGCTGAGATAGGGTACTTTTGCATCGGCAGTTGAGACAGGGCGTTTCTGAACCGAATTCTGAGATGGAGCGTTCTTAAATCAAATTCTGAAGTAGAGCGCTATTGCAAAATTTTCTGAGATAGGGCGTTTTCGAACTGGCTGCGAGATAGGTCGATCTTCCCCTCAGCCATCGATACGTTATACTACTAGGGATGGTTGAAAAAGCTTTGTCATGCAAAAAATCGAATTTTTATGTACGCACATTGTATATGCTCTCGATTAGCGGAACATTAAAGACGGCAATCAAAACAACCTACTGCTAGGTGTAATGCCGTGAGGGGGATCACTTTGCCCTGCTAATGCGATGCGTTAACCCACTGAGGGCTTGTGTGCCTCACCATCGTACTTCTAATTATTCATCAAAATAAATGTCATTTAGACAGATTGTAGTTAGGATTTTTTATGTAATTAATGATTGCAATCAAAAATTAATTGCAATCAAAAACTTATTGTAATCAATTTCTTCTAAATGATTGCAAATTTAAATTTTTGCAATCAAAATATAAGCAATCAATGTTAATTGCAATTAAACCAGATTGCAACATTACGTAAAATATGCGATTGCAATCCAATTTGATTGCAATTTTTTACAGCCCTGCTCCACAGTTAAAGGTTAATGAATTTAAGCCCTCGATATTTCACATGTTTATATTTGTAAGATATTGGAATATTTCTTCTGTGTTTTGGCAACAACTTGTCTGCAGTAAAAAATCAAACAATTTGTGTTTCAAAAGTGTGTGGAATCCAAAAACCAATCAATTAACTTACATGATCTCGGTTCCGATATTAAATAATCAATAATTGTTTATACCCGCATTCTGGCACATTGGCTTGGCCATCTAATAAATTGTGTCGTCGTTCTCCTTAGCTGCTTTTAAATGATGTCGTCACAAATTGCTGGCGGAGACATGAATACAGTGTAAGAAAATTCCTTTTCTATAATTGTTTCCTTATAGAAAGGTTGGTTTCTTTTCCACCTTAGACATTCCGAATTCGTTCAAAATTTGCTAATTTAAAACACAGAATTCTTTCAGTGTTCCTCCGGAGTTTATGGACATGGACTGTTTCTTTAACTTAATAGTGTTCGCTTTATTTTTGTGGAAACGAAACATGTTTTGCAAGTTCTGGATCATTTCCACACTCTTTCTTCAAATATTTCTCGTATGCCAGCTGCGTTTGGCGTTTGGTTTTTCGCATCGTGTTTTTACTATATTCGTAATTTTAAATTTTTTAATAAAATCAATTGGCAATAACCTTTTTCATCTATTAAAAAACAACACTTACGGGGCAATGTTTATTGTAAGAACAACATTTTTTTCTATGAGTCGACATACTTTAAGCATTGACTTTATTTCCAATTTTTTGTTGACTTTATTTCGCTTTTGAAAAGTTAATAATGTCAATTAACTTTATTTCGCACCAGGGTGGGAAATAAAGTCAATTGACCTTATTTCCGTTGATCTTGTTACCTGTCACCACTTTAATAAGCCCCATTTATCTCAATTTTTTCAAGTTTGACCATCGCTAATTTCAAAAATTTCTATGCAAGTTGCCAAATTTGTAGTATTTTCGAATAAAGGCCTATNTTTCCGTTGATCTTGTTACCTGTCACCACTTTAATAAGCCCCATTTATCTTAATTTTTTCAAGTTTGACCATCGCTAATTTCAAAAATTTCTATGCAAGTTGCCAAATTTGTAGTATTTTCGAATAAAGGCCTATAAATCCTCTTTTCAAAACATGTTTGGTTTTCAAAATCGGGTGAAAACTAGTCAAGCTGCTAATAGATAAGTGCATGAAGGACGAACATAACGGTTGTTTTTAAATTAAATAAAAATGGAAGGTTCAGAAACTATACGGAACCTATTTTTATGTTATACTCGACCATAGCTACAACCTACACTAGGTTTTGTTTCGGATGTCTTTTATTACTTTTTTTGTAGCACCGTGTTAATGACAGCCGCGGTTTCATACTCCCTTACAAAAGGTTGCATTTAAGAAGGACAGAGAAAGGTGAAGAATGAAATCCCTTGCTGCGCAAATGGTAGTAGAAAAGTACTCAAAATTATGCAATTAGTAGTAAATTTCTTTTTGTAAATTCTAATGTATTTGCAGGAAATTCGGAATTTTAAACGAAATATTAAAAGAATACTACGATATCTACGTGAATTACGTAGCTTATGTGCTATTTAGCGGTATCAAAACTGCGAAAGGGCTCAAAATTAAAATAAAATTACTATGAGCTTTATGCAAACATCGAATTCAAAAACAATTTATGTTTTCATCAGTTAAATGTGCTTTATATGCATACACAAGTAAACATATTGCAAAAAAATCTATTTCACATGTAAGCTTTACTTTTTTAAGTAAATTTTAAAGAAGCAACACGGTGCCACTACTAAGGGAGTGGTGCGAGAGAGACAACTGTCAGTTTATCGAACCTTTAATTATTAAATCATGGTCGCATCTAAGTAATTGCAAATGCAAATGGTTTCATAGCCCAGTTAATCGCACAATACTGATCAGGATCGACATTAGAGTTGCCAACGAAATAAATTTGAATAACTTTTTTCTCTATTCACTTTCTTGAACAATGATCTGGTTCGATGGTGAATCGGTATAGCATAATTGGTGGCAAGTTCAAAGTTGGTGAGTATGTCCACATAAATCCAGTATACATAGACTTATTTGAGATGAAATCCTTTAACTGCCTGTTGTCTCCGAATGAAAGTTTTACGCATTGCATAATTAGCAGATCACATCAGCTGGACCAATCGTAACACGTAGAAGTCCGATATACTCAATTGTGGCTCATGTCGAAGTAATTGGAAATTCACGGTACTTCTCCTCACTTAACAATGCAACGATCAGCATTCCGCTTTTATTTAAGTTATTAAGGAGCTGGTTATTTCCTGAGGAAGTCCTGCATGAAATCGCGCTGTATGCACTTAATACTGAACACTGAAAGTACAATGTCGAAGAATTCAAACTATCTTTGAAGCAATTGAACCATATTCGCAAAAGAATATTCTCATTCGGCCTTATCGTGAGTTTCGCCCGAAAAGAGACTCGCCCTAAATTTTTTCATGCGCCCGTAGTGAATACACGGAAACGAAAAGTGAACCGGTCGAGGAAAATTAAACTCATGATAAGCCTAATTTTGTATTTTTAATCAAAATTCCATCATACATTGTTCAAATCAGGCAACTGTAAATGGAACAGGTAATAATTTACAGTGCACTCTAACCCAACCTAACTTAACCTAAATGATTGAGGGATTCATAACAGTGTCGTATTTTTGTATGTCGTAAACTTTAACAGCTTAAATAAATGTTTAGAGAACTTGAAACGACAGCCAACTATTTTTTAACACTGAAAAAATTCATAATCAGCCTTATCATGAGTTTTATTTTCCCCGAACCGTTTCACTTTTCAATTTTAGTTTCCATGTATTTACTATGGGGGATTTAAAATTTTCGGGTGATTTTTTTTTTCGGGCGACACTCAGGATAAGGCAGAATATGACTTTGATGGTACTTTGGGAACCCTGGAGCTTAAAGTTTACGACACANAATAAATGTTTAGAGAACTTGAAACGACAGCCAACTATTTTTTAACACTGAAAAAATTCATAATCAGCCTTATCATGAGTTTTATTTTCCCCGAACCGTTTCACTTTTCAATTTTAGTTTCCATGTATTTACTATGGGGGATTTAAAATTTTCGGGTGATTTTTTTTTTCGGGCGACACTCAGGATAAGGCAGAATATGACTTTGATGGTACTTTGGGAACCCTGGAGCTTAAAGTTTACGACACACAACAATATATTGAAATGTCACATTTCTTTTATTTTTTGGCTAATGGAGTACTTACAAAATACATACAAAATTACATCTTGAAGTTTATGCCAAGTATGCATAATCAACCTATGGTTGCCAGACGTACTGATTTGAGAAGGGCAGTACTGAATTATCAGTCGCTGTACTGAAAATTTTCAATTCCCAACCCTCAAAGTTCAAGCTATATGACCCGCAAGCATCCAACCCGTAATTTAAAAGTACACTGTAGAACAATAATAAACTTAAAAAAAAAACCTAGAGTGCGTATATATCAGGTTTGATAGCTGTTGGCCATACGAACAATGTCTCATACTCAGTTTTACTAGATAATTCTTGTTCTTGGAAAAAAAAAATCCATGACCCAAAAATATGACTATAGCGGCCAAATTTATGTATCCAAATTTTGAAAATACATCGTTTTTTGGCCAATATTTGTTTGTATGCCATTTCATGGAATATAGGCCGAAACCCGATAAATTTTCAAAATTTGGAGAAAAAATATTTGACCGCCATAATTAGATTTTTGAACCACGAAAACTTTTTTCTCGAAAACACGAATTGATCTTGTAAAACTGAGTATAAGGCATTGTTCGTATGGCCGACAGCTATCAAACCTGATATATACGCACCGTAGTTTTTTTTGAGCTCCACAGTACCACATAATCTTTTAAAATATAGCAAGATACAAAATTGTACATTGTGTTTATTAAAGCAATGGGTGTATGTATATTAAGACATATGTTTTGCATATAACGTTTTTCGATTGACCTAATTTAACAAAGTGTTCAGAATTTCGATTATACAAACTTAAATTGCAAACTCAATCTTGTGCTTTCCCTTTTTTGCAAATCTTTCTATTATTCTTGTCAGTGTCAATTTTAACATCGAAGTTTATGTGTAAAAGTGCTACACCTGTCAGCTTGGTACCACACAGCCAGGGTTTTAACAGACCACGGGTTGAAGAATTTATTTCTGAAGTAGCATTACTACGAGTAGCTTCAATTGTTGCCAGATTGCATAGCTTCAAATAAAAGTAAATTTTAAAATCAATTGTAAATTTGCACCTCTTTGTTATAAAATTGAATAAGCTAAAAACTGAATACTCAGAATATTTCTAAAAAATCGAATTAAAAAACTCAAAATTTTGATGACATTTATCGAGTTTTGCTAATTTTTGTACAAAGTTTGAAATTCTGACTTACATGGTTTTTGTTACATAACTCAAATACACTTTCATAAAGAAATAATAAACATTAAATAAACGAAAGGTAAATAGCCAAAGAATGTTACATTTCGTATTTATATTTTCGCCACTGTATATATGTATGTACACTAGACCATGTAAAAAAAAAAAAATAAATCCCGTAGTGCGACCGGAACCCAGCTCAATTTTGGTATTTGCTGTAGTAATGATCCTCCATGAATCTACCCTCTTCGACAATTCTAAGAGGTCGCGCATCGAGCATTTATTTTTCCCATAGGAATAACATCTAAGAAAAAGGGTTCTTCTCTTTTTAAGGCAATATAATTTTCTAGCGGATCCAATATGGCGGACGAAAAATGTAAAGAATCGGTAGATTTCTATAAAACTGGGTATCTGAGGGCTTTCTGGGCCGCTGATTCCGAATCTGATGTCATTTAGCAAAAATTCAAAACGACGGATCCAATATGGCGGACGAAAAATTTAGAGAATCGGAAGATTTCTTTGAAACTGGGTATCTGTGGGTTTTCTGGGTCGTTGAATACGAATCTAAAGTCATTTACTTAAAATTTAAAATGACAGATCCAACGTGGCAAACGAAATATTTAAAAAATCTTAACCCTAAAGGGTAAAATATGAAAAATTTTTGTTCAGAGATTATACTTATAACGGTTACAAATTTTGTAAAAGTCTAATAGAAAACTAGTTATCTAAATATTGTTTATAATTATGTATTTCGCTTTCGAAAGCAATTTAAGTGGAAAATGATTTTGATTTTTTGAATTTTATATGGAAATTGTCAGAAAATAAAAAATCATTTTCCATTTAAATTACCGGTGAAACTGACTGTTAGTACTTTTTAAAATTATTTAATAAAACAGCTAATTCTCTACTAGAAATAGTCCAGATCATAACTATGCGACACCCACATATTGACAAGTTTTGACTATTTATGTTATTATTTTTTACTCTTAATTATTTTTTCATAAAAATGTAGTTTATTTTTTAACACAAACCATGTAAATCCAAGGTTCAAACTTTCAAATTTTGTGCAATATTTGAAAAAAAACCAACAAACTTTCGTAAAAAATTCGATGTTTTTAATTAGGTTTCTCAGAAAGATATTGAGTATGCAGTTTTGTTGTCAATTCAATTCTAGTAAAACAAAGCGCAAGTTTGAAGCACCTAGGGCCTTTCGTTGATTTTTGGCATTTTTTTTTGTTGAAGGTGTTGCTCATGTTCTCCATATATATATATATACTAGATCGCCATCACCCGCTTCGCTGAGTGTATGAAATCTCAACATACTTAAACTATGCCAAGAACAGGTGATTTTAAATTATATTAACCATCTTCAAAATATTTTCAAATTAAAACTCTCTTTTGTGATACTTTTACAATTTACTTATACCCTGAATTCAAATATAAATGGACGACCCGATTCATGTAGTTTAGAAATGAAGACCTTTCAAAACCATTTAAATTGATACCACTGTTGTAATACTTCATTGAAATTATTGAATAGTTTGAATTTAATTTTCTGAACAGTTGGCAACATTTTTCAACCTCTTTCGTCTCACACTAATATTGAAATACGTGCATATTCATTCAAATTACCTAATTCCTATAACTAAAATTGAATTTGAATTTTCAAATATGTGGAAACCTTGCTACATACATATGTAGCTTAGAAAGAAAGCCCTTTTAAGACTTTCGATTAATACCTACATATATTTTAATATCTCATTTGACTTACATATAATATAACTAAATTACATATAATATTATTGAATTTGTTTTCAAGACAGGTGGTAACCCTCTTCAATACCTCCTAAGATTCCACATGTTCAATCTGAACATTTCTAAACACTCTTACGTTTTACACTTAAATTGAGTATAATTATTTTAAATTCAACTTTTAAAAAAGGTGGCAACCCTCTCCAAAATATTTTCCAACTAAACCCTTATTAAAGACCTTTGGTCTGACAGTAAGATTTACACCCATATTGCAGTAATTCGCTTAAAGTAATTGAATGTAACTTTTAATCGGGTGACAACCCAAGTAAAACACCTCAATAATATTCTAAATATACAATCTGAAGGTTTCTTTACAATCTTTCGTTTGACACCAATATTTTAATTTTTCAGATAGCTTGCGAATAATTAATTTAAATTTGACTTTTCAAACAGGTAACCCTTTTCAAAATATTTTCAAACCACAACTTTTTAAGCCCCTTGACATCTTTTTTTATTATAAGTTTCAAATAAATAATTCACTTATTTCAAGTTGAATTTGATTTTTTAAAGAGGTGGCAGCCCTCCTCCATGAGTGTGGAGTTGATTTTGTGTATCTCCATACCAAGGTCCAGTACTCTACCACAAATATTTCCTGCGATATGTAGTATGAAAAATTTCGTTTGTATGGGAGGTGCCACGCCCTGTTTTACAATCGTGACTAATTCTATCCTATATTTTAAGTTGAGCTAAATGACATCAGTGTACAAAATTTCATAATGATCGGTTGAGTAGTTAGAGCGTGAAAGCCTAACAAATAAACAAACCCACTTTCGGATTTATAATACTAGTAAGGATATATTTGCGCTCTGAATAAAGCTCAGTCAACCTAGTCCAGTTTCTTTGTAACTTTTAATCGACTGTTTGAATAAAAACTTTCTTGTGGAGGTTTTAGATCTTACGCGTATTGGCACTTTTGCCCGTTTCAATAGCTAAAACTGAACGAAGTTTTTTATGCCTGAAAAGGATTAGAACCTGCTTGAGAAATACCTTAGGTCAAGAAATGCTCTTTGGTCTAGCACCTAAAAGAAGAAAAATTTTAAAAATCTTCGTTTCATTAATTTATAATTAAAAATTAAAAATTGAATGTGTTTAAAATTATCAATATGTTTTATAAATAAAGCGAAAATTTAATGTATTTGAAAATTTCGTGTTTTAACATTTTATTGCGCATACTTTTTTCTCAAGAACCCTTTTTCTAAACCCATATTACCGAACTATTATTCTTCGATTTAAGGGAGGGTTTTAATACCTAAACCCCCTGTTCATCCTTCGTCATGGATCCGCCACTGATCTTATATTTATATTTAGCGACCCTAAAAACTCTTATTTAGTTGTCATATAAAGTTTACAATAGTATAAATTCCTGTTAATAATTACTTTTAAATTTTGAGATTTGGCATAAAGTCACTAAAATGTAGATATCTAAGCAAGTTGGTTAGACGTGGCTATCGAACTTAACCTCCGCATTTCCAAAGGTGTATAGAATAATACGCCATTGGTTTTATAACGGCCTTCAGCGACCTTTAATTTTCCCACTTTTAATATATTTGTTTAACTAATCAAAACGACGAATTTTCAATATGAATTTACTTATACCATTGCGGACATAAATTGCGTTATGACCTCTGAATCTATAGCGAAGCAAGTGTAATTTTTGGTTTATAAAGTCAATTTGCAATTATGCAACTATTTGTGAGTGCGATTAGCAATCTTTTAAGTTAAACTTCAGTTTTTAAAATAGTGTTCTCAAATAGACGGCGTTGACTTACCTTTTTTGTTTCCATGTGTTTATTGCTATAATAAATACGATTTATATTTGAATGTATTGTCAGAAATGTATCCCAAGTACCATTAACTATTTTTAAAACAAATAAAATTTTGACTTTCGTCCAGCTAGATCTGCTATCCGAACCACTGTGCGCCCGTGCTTGATACAATGGACGCTTAGCTGCGAATACTTTGGTCACTAAATTAACATACTAGCGGCAGATAAATCAAAATTTTATATCAATAATTGCATTACAAGTTTGAAAAAGTAGACGACTTCGTTTATTTGGGAACCAGCATTAACACCAATAATAATGTCAGCCTTGAAATCCAACGGAGAATCACTCTTGCCAAAAAGTGCTACTGTGGACTGACTAGGTAATTCAGGAGTAATGTCCTCTCTCGACGTACGTAACCACGCTCTATAAGTCACTCATCATGTCCGTGCTGGTATATGGCGCAGAAGAGAAGAAAGATTCTGCGAAAGATTTACGGACCTTTACGCGTTGGTGATGGCGAATATCGCAGACGATTTAACGATGAGCTGTATGAGCTTTACAACGATATAGACATAGTGCAGCGAATTAAAATTCAGCGGCTCCGCTGGCTTGGCCATGTCGTTCGAATTGACAGAAACGCTCCTGCTCTTAAAATATTCAACGCGGCCGNGTCGTTCGAATTGACAGAAACGCTCCTGCTCTTAAAATATTCAACGCGGCTGGCGATGCTGGTAACAGAGGAAGAGGAAGGCCTCCTCTGCGTTTTAAAGACCAGGTGGAGAAGGACTTGGCTTCACTTGGCATTTCCAATTGGCGTCAGTTAGCACAGAAGAGAAATGACTGGCGTGCTGTTTTGGACTCGGCCAAAATCGCTTAGGCGGTTACAGCGCCAATAAAGAAGAAGAAGAAGGATTGCATTAACAACTATATTTCTTGCCTGCATTTGATTAAAAAGGAAAATTATTTCACGTAATTTTGATTATTTGGAACAGATGACGAACGGCGCACGTGAAAAGTTGAGAGTTGGTCATATTTCTTTATATCTTTTGCGTTGGCGTTGCCCAACTTTCGTTATATGGAGACTTTCATATAAATGCATGCATGTATTCCTAGTCAGCTGTCGAAACGTCACCAACGCCAACGCAACGCCAAAGTTGTACATATATAAACGGGCCTTAAGGATATACGCTTTTTAAGCGTTATGCAGGTTTAGATTCTTTAAATTGCATTTTTTTTTGTAATTACTATAATCTAAGAATTTAAAGTATCTAAGCCTACATGGTACTTAAATCTCATGTAACTTGATGCTTGAAAATTATGTTAATCTCAAAAGAGAACCACACATTTTTTTACGTGTTATTCCTATAGGAAAAATAAACGCTCGATGCGCGACCTCTTAGAATTATCGTAGAGGGGAGATTCATGGAAAAGCATTACTATACCCAATACTAAAACTAAAGTCAGGTTCGGCTCGCATTTCAGGATTTGTGGTCTATTGTTCACATATGTACCTAAATATATAAAAATATGTGGGTTTTATTTTTATTTTAATCAGGCCTATTCTGTGTTGGTAACAAAATTTTGTTACCGGTAAATAAAATTCCTCGTAATTTTTAAACATTGGTAAATTTTGTTACCATCCCATAAGCAGGTAACAAACTATTGCTCCGTGAAGTATGCAACACCAGAATTTATACAAAACTTTATAGCTGAGTTGCTGAATTAATTAAATTGTTACCAAGGTACTTAGAATTGCGGTTACAAGATGTGGTGTTATTTTTTGGTAACACAATTTTCCAGTATCAAAATGTTCGGTAACAAAGAGAATAGGCCTGAATGTGTGTTTAATAAAGCTATGTTTGCGTCTAAAAAAAGTGTACTGAAATGTATTGATTTTTAGCGCTGAAAAATCCGAAAGTGCTGAGTTTTGAGACGAAAATCTAGACCATAAAAGTGCATTTAAAATCTTTCATGCTCTGAATGCGTTGCAATATTTTATTCAATATATATTTAAGTCACTAAAATTTTATGCGAACGGCAACCTTATTAAAAGTTTTTATTTTTACCTCAAGCGGTGTGCGTTCTATTTGATGGAGTATTATGGAAGATATGCTGCTTTATTGAACGGATACGCTGCTTCCTGATTTTAAAACCCTTTTTTTTTTAAATAGCTAAATTTACACAACTTTCCTGTTTTTCGCATGTACATAAGCTTCTCCCCATCAAAATGAGATATCGTTAATTATATTTGATGAAATATTAAAGGAGATATCGTTTGGTAAAAGAAAAATATAATTTAGAAATAAGTATATAGATATCTTATCAATTTAATTGAATTAAAAATTTCAAAATGTGGCAACCCTATTCAAAAATATTTTCCATGAAGCCTCTTTAAACCTCATTTCCAAATTGTAATACATATTTCATAAATCATACGGATCTAATAGCTAAAGTATCAGAAAAATAATTGTTTTATTTGTTGGAGTTTTTTCTTATGTATATGTTGTCTTTTCTCATATGTGGACCTTCTCCTTGTTGTTTTTTTTCATATATGTAGAAGTTTTATTTGCTGTTGTTTTTTCTTATATAGGGTATAATATGGGCAAAAAGTAGTGTTCATATTTATGACCATAACTCTAGATCTATTTACCGGAAAGCAATCTACTGATTTTAAGTGCATGTATTACATCACTTTTGCAACTTTACTTTATATAGGTACCAGCAGACCCGGCGAACTTCGTCCCGCCCAAAATTAATTTTTTTAATGAAAAATTTGGACCAACGTTCGCCAGCAATTCACTTTCACGTTTGGTTTTGTGGTCGACAGAAGGCATATCCTCCATTGCCGTCTTAAATAATCTGACGAAAGCGTTATACCGGGAAGAAGTCCTTGCGGCTCGATTGTGAATCGGCCTTGAATCTGTATAGTATAGTTGGTGGCAATTTCCAAACTGGTGAGTATCATTGGTCCACATTCTGTTTAGTCAACGTAAAGCAAGGACCGCAATGGTTCTGATGGTTGATTTAAC
The DNA here is from genome assembly GCF_001687245.7 of Rhagoletis zephyria. NCBI lineage: Eukaryota > Metazoa > Arthropoda > Insecta > Diptera > Tephritidae > Rhagoletis > Rhagoletis zephyria. The sequence goes on from NW_016157377.1 coordinate 269,262, forward strand.
GCGGGTAATTTGACTTTGATCTCTGATACTCCGAATTGACGATTTTTAGCAATAACTCAGCTCCAGCGCCACCTTGCGCATCTTTTTTTGCAATAGTATTGCCCCTATCGTTACCAGTACATATATGTCTCGAATATGAGTGAAATCGGATCACAAATAGGATTTTGAGTAATAACTCGACTCTAGCGCCACCTGGCGTTTTAAGTTGTGAACTTAAACTATACGTGGACCTACTCAAACACATAAAAGATGTCATTAAAATCGTTTCGGTCGTTTAGGAGGAGTCCACCCACCAGAATAAGTCTTTTTCATACTGACACTCTTCGGCATTTTTCCCATACAAAAAAATTCTTACGCATTCGTTATACGGAGAAAATGCGCAACATCATCAGCGAAAAAAAACTTAAAAATCAACGGTAATTTGCACTTTATGATACAAAATTGAGTGAACTACAAAACTGCTTACCCAAAATGCAAAATGATGCAAAATGAACTATATTTCTATAAAAAATAAACAAAAAAATATATTACGAAAAAGAAAAAAAACACTGTATTCTGGGTGTATACATATATTTACGGATAGATAAAAGTTTCAATATGTTTGGGAAGCGCCACGCCCCCTTTTCCAGTAGCCCCAAAATCACTATACCAATTTCCAGGACACTTACAAATATTTCCGAGATATACGCTATGAAAAATTCGATATGTATGGGTGATAACACTCTCCCTTAATATATAGAAAGTCTGCAGTAGGTGTCTAAATTTCGATACAGCCTTTGACGACATCACCTCTTATAAAAAGAAGGAGCTTCTCTTTATATAATTAGTGTCGGTAACACAGGGCAACACCGATTTCGACGTGCAAATGTTAAAGCTGTTTTTGATAGACTGTTTTGTGCTGATTACGAATTCGTAAGTATAAAGTTTCTATCAGCTCCAAATTTTGAGAAAAACGTGGTGAAAGTGAAAAAAATCGCGTTTTTTGCAATATTTGAGAAGATATAGCAAGGAAATAAAAGGTGATAGAACCATCCACTTAGGCTTAAATTTAAGCTAGAACTGCAGACTACTATCCCTGAAACCTTGCCCTGATAGTCACCTATACTCATTTACTTTTTATCGCCCAACAATCACTGTTAGCTGTTCAACAAATGACTATAGGTGACCTTAGAGTCAAGGTGCAGGAATGGTATTTTCAGGGATTGAAGTCAGAGGTCCAAGCCTTAATATAAGCCTAAGTGGAAGGTTCTAACACCTTTTGCTTAATTGTGGTAGGTACTGAAACTTCCCAAAATCAGTTTTTTCTGTTCAACAAATGACGATAAGTGACCATCAAGCAAAGGTGCAGGAATTTGCAGGGATAGTGGTCGAGATTTTTTGTTTTAATCTACGCCTAAGTGGGAGGTTCTACCACCCTTTGTTTCTTTGCTAGAGCTTCTCAAATATTGCAAAAAACGCGATTTTTTGACACTTTGACTTCGTTTTTCTTATAATCTGGAGCTGATGGAAACTTTATGCTTACGTCAAAAAGAGCGTTAACATTTGCTGCATAATTTTTTTTCCTATTGTTGTTGGCCTGTGTAATAAGTATTGTTAAATAGCCAATACCCGCATGTTTCCGGCGCCTTCGAACTCCTTTCGAGCTGTAAAACAATGACTCAATGCTATTGTACGCATATGTATAATAGAGGTATCGAATTTCCAGCAAATCGGATCATAAATAAGATTTTTTGGAATAGATCGGTCCCTGGTCCAACTATCAGAAAAAGAGTATCCAATATGTTAATCTTAGCAATAAGCTACCTACGTGCCAAATTTCAAGCAAATCGGATCATAAATAAGACTTTTTTCGAATAGATCGGTCCCTGGCCAACTTAACGGAAAAAATGGATCCTATATACTAATCTAGGAAAAAGACTACCTACGTACCAAATACAGTTTTTTACTCCTCCTACTAAACACCTTTTCAAAAAAACAGCAACCATTCGAATCAGTTATGAAACATGGGAGAAAATGGTTCCCAATTGATTCATGCTCACTATGAATTTCACAATTATTCGAAATTTCCCAAGCTTCACAACGAGTTTTCCACCTTTACATCGTCCAAAATCCTCAAATCATGCGATAAAATGCAAAATTCCGTCGAAAAAATTAAAATTTTTCGCGTTCTTCCGGATTTATCCGAGTTTTCCACTTAGAATTTTCTATTTTTCCATTCGAAAGCCATTCCGAAGGAATTGCAAAAAAAATTCCATAAAAAAAATCAATTTTCGATTTTTCCAATTTCCAGACTTTCCCGGAAGGTTTTCCCAAAACTTTCTTTCGTAAAAACCTTCTCCTGGCAATTGCGAACAACTAAAAAAAAATGTTGTCAAATCGGCCCAACCGTTCTCAATTGATGAATTACTATACATTTTTCACACCATTTTTATATATATAGATAACTGATCACTTAATTTTTAATATACATATACGTATTTAATACATACATTCTTGCCACTGCTAATCACTGTGACTGTTTAAAATGTTTTAGATCCATCGCACACCACGGACTTTGTCGGCCGCCGACTTAGTTGGGCTTGCTAGTCTTTCCATTGCACCACAACTAATTGGTCGGAGCGCTTAAGTTGGTGTAGTGTGCGCACCTCCATACATCTTCATGTACATATTTCAAGCGAGCCCTACTATTTAAATAGGCGGCCGATAAATTCTGTGGTATGAGGTGGCTCCTATAGCTGCATTATTACATCTATTCCGTGTGTTGCAATAACCACGAAAGCAGCAGTTATGAAGAAAATGATTTAAAAATATTAGACAAATTCTCTACTTATATCTTTGGCTTTCCTTTGTTTTATTTTTCCAACGTCAAAAGCTGGACTTTTTTTTAATTTTTTTTCATTTACAACAAAAAATACGAAACACGTTTTCTGTCAGATAGCTAACATGGCGGATAAGAGGAAGAAGTGAAACTACCTGGAAAAAAAGAATCGTATATCCTAATCTAGGCAAAAAGCTAACTACATACCAAATTTTAAGCAAATCGGACCATAACTACGATTTTTTCGAATAGATCGGTCCCTGGTCCACTTCCCGGGAAAAAAATTTCCTATATGCTAACCTGGGCAAAAACCTACCTACGCACCAAATTTGAAGCAAATCGGACGATAAATACGATTTTTTCGAATAGATCGGTCCCTGGTCCACTTCCCGGAAAAAAGCATCCTATATGCTAATCTAGGCAAAAAGCTACCTAGGTACCAAATTTTAAGAAAATGGGACCATAAATACGATTTTTTCGAATAGATCGGTCCCTGGTCCACCGGAGGGTTTTCCCAAAATTTTCTTTCGTAAAAAACTTCTCCTGGCAATTACGAACAACTGAAAAAAAAATTTGCCAAATCGGCCCAACCGTTCTCAATTGATGAATTACTATACATTTTTCACACCATTTTTATATATATAGATAAGAGATATGTATCCTATGAAACGAAAGATAGAATAATAGAATTATCCTAAAACATCATTATGATATTGCGATCGTTCAGTATAAGTTGAACTCATCAGTAAACATTATAGTAACGTTAAGTGGCATACAATCATATTTACCAGATTAGAAGGATGACTGGTTCGTTAACGGTATGAGATGATGCGGAGTAGCGAATTGCAAAGCGTAAAAGCGAAAATCAATGCAAAATAATAATTTTTCGAAACTAAATAGGTTCGAATAGTCTGTCTCAAAATTAGCACGCCAGGTCCAGTAAACCTACAGACTAATTTCTCTATACGTCAAGTGCTACTTATTTATAGGAAGGCTTGCTGTATAAGAGTATTATATAACTTCTCACGTTTTAATTATTTTTTTGATAACATAGTCATTTTCCACATTACTTAAATATGAATGCAAAATGCGTCAATACAGAAGTTAAGAGTCTACCGCTGAATTCGCTCTTAACTGCATGTAACTAAAACAAAAACCCGTAGACATACAAAAGCACATAAGCATTTGTACTTGCCTACATACACATATTAAAACAGACATACAAAAATGTACATGGGAGTGCAAATTTTATAGTAATACAATGCTAAACAGAACTGATTCAAGATGCAGAAAAACTGAAGCTCAATGAACTGTGAATGAAAAATGAATTGGAATTCTATTGACAAAATAACTTTTAGCTATTGTAAAACCTACTAGCTCGTCCAATTATTCTAACGTATTTCTGCCTAAGCATTGTATGTTAGCGTCTCCCGGAAAATTGTTGGATTTGTATACCCGATCGCACTTGTGCACAAGGGTATTATAATTTTGTTCGCATAACAGTTGTTTGTAACAGCCAAATCGAATAGAGATAGACATAGACATATCAAGTCCAATTTCGTATTCCTCGGACGAAGACTATTAAAATTGTCAAAAAATAAAAATTCGTTCAGAGCGGGAGAGTAACACTGAAACTGAAACAACTTTAACATAACCTCAAATTTTGGTTGAACATTTTTACTTATTTTGTATGTTAACACGCTCAGCTCACACATATAAATAACCAAAAATATTTTCAAATTCATTGCAATTCACTTAAACAAGTAATTCAATACTTTTCAACATACATTAGCAGAGTGCACTTTTCTTTTGTTTACAATTTGGTTTTTAAACACACTACAGCTGATCGTTTGACACATTTACCAGAATTTACCGGCAAAAAATCTTCGGACTAAAATTGGTAACTTCTGACAGAGTCGGGTCCTTATTTACGCTCTTTTTTGTTCTCTCAATAGTCAGAGAACTGAGTACGGGATCGATTTCCAGTAAAATCTGACTGATTCTGACTATTTCTGACTAGTCCGGACTCGTACGGGATCGCAACTACTATATTTAGTCTGTGCGCCGGGTATATAAAGTTCGGTTTCGCCAGAAGTTATACTTCTTTACTAGTTCCACTTGAAGATGTAATTGATAGCACAGGCCTGCGAAATTTTAATTTTGTTTCCCTCCTCCAATAATTATGTTATTTTTTTTGAAGATTTAGGTATGGTAACTTAAAACGCATCTTTGGTTTTTTTCCAGCACGTCGAGATTGTTTTTGTTGGTGACATGTACATATATTTAAGGATTTTTAGCAATTTGCATGAAAAGTCAAAAACTAATTATTTTGGAATTTAATTTTTACTTAAAAACCAACGGCATTAGTTAAAAATACCCATAAATAGTATAAATAATTCTTAAAACGTAAGTAGTTTTGAAGGGAAAGCTAATAATGCGCCTTAATGCTGAGCAAATAACGTTTATCAGTTTTCTTAGCGTTATCTTCGATATTACTTAAGTTTTTCCAATTTATTCACCGCCGGTTTCACCAGCAATTTAAATGGAAAATTATTTCTTATTTTGTAAATTCCATATCAAATATAAAAATTAAAATTGTAGTTTTTACTAACGCTGTTGGTTTTTAAGTAATAATTCAATTCTAAAGTAATCGATTTTTGCCTTTTCGTGCAAATTGCTAAAAATCTTAAAATATATGTACATGTCACCAAAAAAAACAATCGCGACGTGCTAGAAAAAAACCAAAGATCACATTTGGCGAATAAATGTGACAATTTGCAATTAATAACACGTTGTTTTAAGTGTGGTGAGCTTGATCATAAAGCAAATGTATGTGGAGAAGATAAAAAATATATAAAACACAGTGGTGTGAATAGTTTGAATGATTTGGAACTGTTTCAAATTCAAAGACGTGGTTTGCGGTGGTGACAAGTTTCATTTCTCCGCTTTAACAGATACAGGTTGAAATCTATATGTTTGATGCGATGTGGTATCTTAATGGAGGAGCTAGAAACCGAAGTACTTTTCACAGTTTATATTTTGTTATTTTGTTGATTATTCAAAACCTCAGATTTTAAAATATTTGTAATGAAAATTTGTTTTTACTTCAATTTGTGAAACCGACTGAGATAGAATATCCTTTAAAATATTAAACTAATACCCAACAAGCATTTCTGTAAGCGTTTTTATACCCGAGCGCACTTGTGCACAAGGGTATTATAACTTTGTTCACATAACGGTTGTTTGTAACAGGCAAAACGAATCGAGATAGATATAGACAAATGTATACATAAATCATCAGAATGAAAAGAGAAATCGATTAAGCGGTGACCGTCTGTCCGTTCGTCCGTCCGTCCGCCTTTGCACACGATAACTCGAGGTAAAATTGAGATATCTTAACGAAACTTGGTATGTGCACTTCTTTCGGGCGTAGGATGGATGGTACTGAAAATGGGCAAAATTGGACAATAACCACGCCTACCTCCCATATAACGGTAATTTTCAGAAATACGAAAACTGCGATATTTTAGTAACTACTGAAGATTATTCACTCAAAATTGATATTTACGATAATTTTTAGACGAAAAATAAGAATATTATACATTTTTTGAAAATGGGCGTAGCCACGCCCACTTATGGATACATGTGTATATCTTGGTAACCGCTGCACCAATTTCTTCCACACTTGGCACAGTTGTTAGTCTTGCTACAGCATACCAAATGACCGAAAATTTTTAAAATCGGACAACCACCACGCCTACCTCCCATATAACGGTAATTTGGAGAAATACGAAATCTTTGATAAATCAATAAATATCAAAGTTGATTTACTCGAAATTGTTGCTTGCAACAATTCTTTACCAAGAAATACGTTTATAATAAAATTTTGGAAAATGGGCGTGGCACCGCCCACTTATGATCACATATATGTATCTCGGTAACCGTTCTACCAATTTGTACCAAACTCGGTATGATTATTGTGCTTGCCACATAGAAGCAAAACGTTGAAAATTATTGGAATCAGATTAAAATTACGACCACTTTTCATATAACGGCAAATTTCAGAAATGCTTGAGACTTCAATATTTCGAAATTTAAGGCCGCTAATTTACTCAAAATGGATACACACCGGCTTACCATGTAGCTGTAGCTTTCGTAAAGGTGAAAATCATATACTTAATACCTGCGCCGGGTATTTAATGTTCGGCTCCGCCCGAACTTAGACTTTGTTACTTGTTTAAAGCAAGCTTGCTGCATTAAGTGCTAAATACGCGTTTTTTGCAAATGAATCTTTTATAAGTTATAAGTTTTGAGAGTGAATATTTATAAATCACTTAAATTTAGAGGTAAAATGCATATGATGTATTTTGGAACGAATTTCCATCCTCCCGTGTCAAGTTTGGTTTAGACACAATCCGGTTTCGACGTTGTGCCATCTTCAGTGTCATTTTTCGTTCGGAGAAAAAACGAAATTCGTTCCAAAATATATCTTATACCCACCCTATCGGAAACAACAATAACCAAAAAGGAAATGAAATGAAAATATTTACGACAAAACCAAGAAAAAATACTTTCATTCAAAATTTATTATAACTGTAAATTCCTACGCTTATAAACGAGGTGCCGTTTTATAAACCAAAAATCTGCGTTTTGAAACTTTTAAAACACGAATTTTTTCAACAGGGTGGTAATATGATTTATTTTAGAACGAATTTCCGTCAGTCCATCGTTCCGAACGAAAAATGAGACAATAAAGAGGCGACAACGCCGAAACCGGTTTGCATGTATATCATAATATACAGACATTCNGAAAAATGAGACAATAAAGAGGCGACAACGCCGAAACCGGTTTGCATGTAGTTATATCATAATATACAGACATTGTTATTTCCTTTTATCTAATATCCTGTGAACTAATATTGTGTCAATTATAATCCGGTGAATCAAATGTTAATTCAACATGTATGTACATATATACATACATATATCCGGTTCACAACCATTTTTTTTTATAAATATTTTCATCTCAAATTAATAATGGCTAACCGTATGATTGACTTTCTTATTGTCACTGGGTAACATTAATGTAAATATTTCATTCAAAAATAGACACTGTAGCACGGCACATTGCCATAAGGACTTCAAATACGAATTCATTGCGAAGGTCTTACATTTTCTCAAATAGGAATCACCATGGTCCACATCATTGCACAATACATCCACGCTTGAATGTGTTTTTATAAATATAAATGCGTATAAACATGTACTTACATAAAAATATGTATTTACTCGTACATATGTGTGTACTTTTAAGTGTGCTTGGGTCTTTTGTTGGTCGCATAAATGTTTGCATTAAAGATTGGCAAACATGGTCGAGAAAAAGACTGCAACGATACACGCGCGCACAAATGGCTTTCTATGGCTATAAGTAGGGATGGCAAGATTAATCAAATGAATAACGTTAATCGATTCTTTCTTTTCAAAAAGCTATCAAATCGAATCGAATTTTCTGTTTACTCAAATCATGAATCGAACCACTAATCGATTATTTTACTATTTACCCCCGATTAAAATCTTTAGAGAACTTAACGGCTCCCTCCGTTGGGTCATTCATAACTGGAAATTTCGTTCTCCCTATCTGACAGGCAATATTGAAGGATCGATTCGTCATCCAAATCACCCAGAGCATTGATAATTATTCATTTAATACCAGCAAAAAATCGGTAATCGCTTTTAGTGGTAACGTGTTCTAGAAGGCATAGCGTTATGATGCCTTCGAATTTTTTCGCTTCTTTTAGGCATTGCCTGTAATGCAAAGTAGAATGTCCAACAATATTTTATTTATTTCGCTTCTTTGTTTGATTTCGGGGAACGCAAAGTAGAATGTCCCATAATATTTCTTTTTTAATTCATTTCTTTGCTTTGAATGTCCTACAATATTTTATTTGTTTCGCTTCTTTGCTTCATTTTAGGGAATGCAAAGTAGAATGTCCTACAATATTTTTTTTATTTCGCTTCTTTGCTTCATTTCGGAGAATGCAAAGTAGAATGCTGCATCGTAGTCAGCTGAAAAATAGAATGAATATCCAAAAATTCTTTTTCTACCGTTACTTTCTGTGGAAATTTGTCTCGCATAAAGATCATGTTTTGCTTTGTTCAATTTGCAGCGAAGTTGAAGTCAGTCAATGAAGTGAAGTACAAGAGTGAGGAAGTACAATTTTAAGCTTAGTTAAATATGCATGTATGTACATACCGATTTTTAAGTAAATTTAAATACCTAAATAAATACATATGTAGGTATAAAAGCTGATTTATAAAAATTTTAATCTTTTAAGACATTTTCTGATTTCAATTTAATATAAATAAGTATGTACTTATCTAGGCATTCTACATTAGTTTCTCTGTAAGGCATTCTTTGTTCGCTTCTCTGGATTCTGTTTATCCATGCGTTCTCCCTTCGTTTGAAGGTAATGCTGCGGGTAAGGGCTTACCTCCAATGACATGCCCATTTTAAAATAAGGCCTTCTTGAAGCGAAAGGGTAAGCGATTCCCATCGCCTAGCTCGTTTCCACTTTCGTTTCTGTGGTAATCGTGTTTTTTGCTTGGATCCCAGCAAAAAATCGGTAATTGCTTTTAGTGGTAACGTGTTCTAGAAGGCATAGCGTTATAATGCCTTCGAATTTTTTCGCTTCTTTTAGGCATTGTCGGTAATGCAAAGTAGAATGTCCTACAATATTTTATTTATTTCGCTTTATTGTTTCATTTTGGGGAATGCAAAGTAGAATGTCCTATAATATTTCTTTCTTAATTCGCTTCTTTGCTTCATTTCAGGGAATGCAAAGTAGAATGTCCTACAATATTTTATTTTTTTCACTTCTTTGCTTAATTTCAGGGCATGCAAAGTAGAATGTCCTACAATATTTTTTTTATTTCGCTTCTTTGCTTCATTTCGGGGAATGCAACGTAGAATGCTGCATCGTAGTCAGCTGAAAAATAGAATGAATATCCAAAAAATCTTTTCCTACCGTTAGTTTCTGTGGAAATTTGTCTCGCATAAAAATCATGTTTTGCTTTGTTCAATTTGCAGCGAAGTTGAAGTCAGTCAATGAAGTGAAGTACATGAGTGAGAAAGTAGAATTTTAAGCTTTATTAAATATGCATGTATGTACATACCGATTTTTAAGTAAAATCTAAATACCCAAATACATAAATATGTTTGTATAAAAACTGATTTATAAAAATTTTAATTAAATTTAATCTTTTAAGACATTTTCTGATATAATATAAATAAGTATGTACTCATCTGGGCATTCTACATTAGTTTCTCTGTAAGGC
>NW_016157377.1:279439-291398 GCF_001687245.7 Rhagoletis zephyria
GTTTCGTTGTTACATTGAAAGCAAAAAGACCATATCGATCTCAATTTGATATTGTTAAGGGTACAGTTTTGTGTTTTTTCTCATCAAATTAATAACAAAAATCCAATTAAATTTTTTTCAATACACTTTTTATATTATTAATGTTTATAGTGATACCATTTCAACTTTAATTTTAACACAACGGGTATTAAACCAATAGTGATACTTTAATTTTTGAGTGTATGCATCAAACTTAAGCACATGCCTTTTCTTCAAATTTCAGAACTTTTTACCGATTTGTTAAAATAAATTTAAGTAAAAAGTATGAAATTTTAAGAAAAGGCAATCGCTTAGTTTTTATGCATACGGCCCAATGACTTAGAAGTTAGTTTCACTTCTTCTTCTTATCCGCCGTATTAGCTATCTGAGAGAAATCGAAATTTTTTTCAAAAAATTTTAAGCTTTTGACCTTGGAAAAATAAAACAAAGCAAATCTAAACATGCCAATAGAGAAATTTTGAATAATTTTCTTCATAAAAAATGCTAAACAAAAAATAATTACTGCTTCCGTGGATGTTTCAACACGCGGAATAGCTGTAAGGATTTAGTTATAAAACATTTCAAACAAGAAATGTTGATTTTTATCCATGTGACTAGGATTGTACGTTTATTAAAAATGAAGTGATCAGTTATGTAATATATAAATACTTCCATGTTCTGTTAAAACTTAAAATTTTTTACAAAGTTTATTTTCAAGTTTTTAGTTGTTTTAGTTACTTAATTATCTAATTCCAAAGCATTAACATTTTGCAATAACTGCTGGGGGTAGGTAAACCCACCTGACGCCACGCATATTATTAGTTATTAGACGATTAGATATTAGAGTTCAGTTTTAGGCGCCTTTCAAACCATCAATACGGATCGCGATATCTGGATTGCGATATTTGGATCGCGATCCTGGATCGTGCCGTGTAGCATTAATGGATCGCGAAATGAGTAGTCCACTTGCAAAGAGCTCTATGTAAAATTTTTTAGATTTTTGGTTTTTGGTGGTTAACGTACCAGTATTTAAAGTAGTTTCATGTCCACTAACAATACAGTGCAAAATCCTTATATATTCAGAAAAAAATAGCATCAAATGTTAGCTCCTCTAGCAAAAGTCACTATAATACTTACTGTATGTATATATACACTTTAAAAAGTCGCTATTATATTTTTTGTACGTATTTATACAATTTCGAAAGTGTCCATATTCTGATGAACTTAGAAAACTGCAAAAAAACGTGGTAGTTTCGGTGCCTAGTGGAAGACGTCGTAAAAAAGAAGTAGACCAATCTTCATGGTAGAGAGAACGCGAAAAGCTAAAAAAAGCTAGCTATGTAAAAGTTACTGTTTCAAAACTCGCTATATTAATTTTTTATATATAAAATTTGCAAAAACTACCATACTGCGATTTTGTTTTTTTAATGTTATTAGACTCTTATTTATCCAAATTTTCAGATAATAAAAAAAGGTACAATTTGGATTTTACTTGTTGTTGTAGACGTTTTTTTTTTAATTTATGGCTTACTATTATTAAACCACATAACGCTGTTTGCAAGTGGACTACTCAAATATTTTAAAATCCAACAATATGGATCACGATCCAATTATCGCGATCCGTATTGATGGTGTGACAGGACTTAATGTATTGAATGCCTAAACTCAGTGATGCGCCATTTGGTTTGGGACGCCATTTTCGATAAGGATTTTGCTTTACTAAAATGGACTTTTATCTACTCGTGAAGCCGTTTAATATGATACTCTTGTTGAAGGGATTGAAAAAAATATATAATACGCCATTTTGTGGTGGCGGCCATCTTGTCTTTGGAGGTTGCTCATGGTATACTGCTAGACAAAACCCTTCATTTGATACCAGTATTGAGAGCGTTGTAAATCAAATTTAATCCCCCATTTTGTGGTGGATGTCATCTTCAATTTGGCAATTTTTTATGGCGTAGTATCTATTTGATAAAAGGTTAAGTCCATTTGCCCAGCGTTTAATTGTTTTTGACAAAAGTTTAACTTAGGGCCAGTTTCTCAATGCCTGGTTAATACTACATACTACATCATTAGCTCTGTTCGCGTACGCACTATCCAGTAAATCCAGTACTAATTTTACTGGTTTTTACTGGATGTCGTTTTCGTACGCAAAAACTTGCAAGAAACTAGTAAAAGAGGGGAAATTGAGAGAGCAAAAATGACAGCTGAACTTGCAAGTTTTACTGGATTTTTACTGGATAAATTTTTACTAGCAACTATTTGCTAGTAAGAAAAACAGCATGATGCTTATTGTGAATCACATTAAGAAAAAAATTGTTTGTGATGCTTTTAGAGTTGCAGTTGACAAAATAAACCTATTTAAATATATAATAAGATGGAAAACATCAGTTTTCTAAGAAAATTGAATCGGAAAATAACAAACTAATCAGCTGTTCATAAAACTAGTAACTTCTTGCCGGTTTTTCGTTTTCCTACTTTCTTGCATATTTCACTCATTGGGAGCAAATATTGGCTTACTCTCCGAAATTTGGTTACTGGCAAGTTACTGGATATTTTTTGCTGGAGAATACGAAAACACAACTATTATATATATATATATATATGTTATATATGTTAGCTCTTTCCTGATTTCAACATTTAACAAAATTTATTTACAATTATTTTCTTAGCTTTGAAATAAATCAGTTGATGCATTAATCGCGTAGTAAGTTAGTTTTAATTGCAATCTTTAGCTTGGGACGATGAAACAACAACTCATCTAATGCAATTTGTTCGCTTACAAGCTGGTAATCGTCGATGCTCACACTCCCAATTGGTTGGAACAAAAATACCAGTAGCTAATGTTGAGATCGCTTCGATCTGTAATGCTTTTATTGCATTTGACAACAAACAAATGTACATTCATACATACATACGTATGCGGTTCTTATATTGTTTTTGTTGCGGTTGTTTGAATCTCCTGCTGTTTATGTAGCAGCGATTATTGTTTTTGTTGTTACATATTATTATTATTTGTACAATATTTTTGCGTGTTTGCATTTTGTTTTTCTCTGTGCTTGGTTGGGTCAGCAAAGCGATGCTGGAGTTTCATTCTTAACCGGGTGGCTGCCTCCGGGCCCACGCCCTCCTATATTTGGATGCCCCGTTCTGTTGCTCTTTTGGGTCGCACGTAGTTGGTTATTCCTTCATATATTTGCAATTGATTTTATTTTATTTATTGGTTGGCGTTAAACTATTAAAATATTGGTGTATGCGCAATTTGAGTTGGAATTTGGGCTCCTGCTACAATGAATAATATTTGTGGCGTCGTTTGGTTATTGACTTAAGATTAGCAAATATTGTAATATGTTATTTGCGATAATAAATTTTGCAATAGAAATGAAATAAATACGACACGAAATTGTTACAAAGAAGAGTTTACAATTTTGGAAACTTATACACACATTAGGGTGGACCACCCAAAACGACCTAGACAATTAAAAAAAAAACAAATCCGTCTTGTTTTTTTTTGAAAATAGACACTATTTAATAATGCTATCAAGGCTTTAAGTTTGAATGTATTTATTTTACATAGGAAAAGTACGCTTATTCGTTGAGTGCTATAAATTCGTTAAAAATATCTATATATATATTTTATCGAATAAGTATATTTCCCTTCGGAAATCTTTAACAAATAAAACTATGGAGCTTAGTTTTTAAACTATATTAACTAATTTTCGATAACCAATAAATAACCTTATTGCTTATATGTACGTATACAAAAATTAATTGCTTAAATTTTTCGTAACCGCATAACACAGGAACAGCTCAAAGGATTTGAATATTATTTTTGCAATTCCACTCGGTTTTATTTGTGTTTGAAAATATTTAAAAAAAAAACTTTTGGATGGGGCTGCTACCTTAAAAAAATACAGCACTGGTAAAGAAAAATACGGTATTTTAAATCCACAGTATGGGTATTAAATGGAAGGTGTATGAATAATCTTTAGTACCAACATCTTTCTAAGTAGGATTGCCACCAGGCACGACTCGAGGGGTCGGAGGTGTTTCCCCGGGTCCAGAGTTTTTAAATGTGTCCAGAATTAAGTTGAAAGATACAAATTATAACACTTTGTTAAGTTGATAAATTTGATTATTTCATATTCACATAGCTATTAATTACACTGAGAAAAAAATCAAATAAAATTTGGTTAATATTACCAAATTGAAACTTGTAAAGGAATCAACGTGATTTTTGGTTAAAATTAACCATGCCTTCCTTGATATTTTCAACAATGATTTGGTAATTTAACCACACTTTGTTTACTTTAACCAAACTTTTGGAGGTCTGAAGTAATTTTTCGATAAGTCAACTCGGCCAAAAGTTATTCGAGGTCAAAGTCGAATTCACCAGCAGACGATAAAAAGTGGACAATATCCGAAATCTTATCGAAATGGTTAAAAACTTTCTACAGGTGGTGTTTGGGGTCGGTGATTACGAACAAGAGAGAGGCCGAAATACGTGAGTGCGAAGAGCTTGAAATGCTGGCCGACAGGAAGAATGCCCGAAAATTTTACCAGAGAGTTAGGCGACTTACGGAAGGCCTCAAGACCAGGGCGAACTCCTGTAAGAACAACAATGTCGACTTAGTAACCGCTGTTCTGAGCGTACTTAAATTATGGAGGGCACACTTTTCCGCCCTACTGAATGCTTGCAGCATGGAAAGTTGTGGAGAAGAAGAACCCGAGCCCGCAGTCGATGATGACGGAGTCGACGTTCCTGACTATGACGAGGTACGAAAACCGATAACGCGGCTGAAAAACAACAAAGCTGCTGGAGCTGACAGCCTGCCAACTGAGCTATTCAAGTACATAAGGTGCATGCATCAACCCTCATGCAGAATATGGTCAGATGAACGCACGCCCGACAACTGGAATTAAAGTGTGCTCTGCCCAATCCACAAGAAAGGCGACCCCGCCATGCGTGCTAACTACCGCGGGATCAGCCTTCTGAGCATAGGTTACAAGGTCTTATCGAGCGTATTGTGTGAAAGACTGAAGCCCACCGTCAATGAACTGATTGGGCCTTATCAGTGTGGCTTTAGACCTGGCAAATCCACCATAGACCAGGTATTCACAATACGCCAAATCTTGGAAAGGACCCGCGAAAAAAGGATCGACACTCACCATGTATTTGTCGACTTCAAAGTAACACTAAAATGAGTAGGCTATACGCCGGTATGTCTGAATTTGGCATCCCCTCAAAACTAATAGGGCTGTGTAAAATGACGTTGAGCAATACCATCAGCTCCATCAGAATTGGGAAAGACCTCTCCGAGCTGTTCGCCGCCTTTCATGTGAATCTTTAATCTGATGTTGGAGAAGATAATAAGAGCTGCAGAACTGGACTACTCAGGAACAATTTACAACAAGAGCGTGCAATTGCTGGCATATGCCGATGACATCGACATCATCGGTAACAAAAACCGCGAGGTCTGTTGTGCCTTTTCTATGTTGGATAAGGAAGCAATTGCTGGCATATGCCGATGACATCGACATCATCGGTAACAAAAACCGCGAGGTCTGTTGTGCCTTTTCTATGTTGGATAAGGAAGCAAAGCGAATGGGTCTGGTGTTAGACGAGGACAAGACGAAGTATCTCCTGTCATCAAACATATAGTCAGCACATTCGCACCTTGGCACCCACGTCACTGTTGACAGTTACAATTTCGAGAAATTAGAGAATTTCGTTTACTTGGAAACCAGCATTAACACCGATAATAGTAGTAGTATAATGGAAATCTAACGCAGGATTACTCTTGCCAAAAAGTGCTACTTTGGACTGAGTAGGTAATTCAGGAGTAAAGTCCTCGGGCATGCGTTCATCTGACCATATTCTGCATGAGGGTTGATGCATGCACCTTACCAACTCCTCGCCACCGTACTTGAATAGCTCAGCTGGCAGGCTGTCAGCTTCAGCAGCTGTGTTATTTTTCAGCCGCGTAGTTGCTATTCATACCTCGGCATACTCAGGTGGTGGAACATCGTCTCCGTCATTATCGATTGGAGGTACGGGCTCATCTTCTCCCCAGCTTTCAGTGCTGCTACCATTCAGTAGGGTGGAATAGTGTTACCTCCATAATTTAAGTACGTTCTGGACATAGGTTTCTAGGTCGCCTTTTCTGTTTTAAGAAGAGTTCGCTCTGGTTTGGAAACCTTCCCTAGGTCGGCTAACTCTCTGGTAAAATTTTCGCCCGATCACAGCAGGGCCCTGTAAGTGGCATCCTTTTCAGCAGCTTCTTGACACTCCTCATCTTCCTATATAAAAATCCTCTTATATAAAGATAGCGACCGAGTACTCTCGTACACTTTTCTTAACAAATATTCTTGGCAGTATGTACTCGTATTGTCGCAAACAAAGTTTACCACAAATGTTACAGAGCATACTCGTGCTGGCACGAGTTGTACAGAAAAGTATGTAACTTAGCACATGATTTCAAATTAAAAGTGTATGGTGTATGTACGCAGCAGGCAAATGGGGAATGCATTATCTTTTTCTACCATGAAAACATTAACGACTACGATTGAACGAAAATATGCATCGCAACATAAAGTAATGTGTAGTTTTGAAACCAGAAGCAAAACAAAAAACTTTACAACAAATTTATGTAGCTATGTATTTCTTTTCTTTTCTTTACGTTATATCAACAGTCGCTGCAGCCAGGTGGATACGCGTTCGACTAGCAACTGGTTGGTCGCGAGTTCAAACCCTGACGCTCGTACAATTTTATTCTTTTGTTTTTGCTATTTATAGAATTATAAAACGACAGGCGACACATTATTTTCCTAGGAAATGTTCCGTGTTAGTAAGAACACATTCTGGGAGCTATATCCAGTAGCTTCTCATTCATTACGTTTTCCTGCTGATATTAAATACGCTACCGGTATACCGGGCGTATTGAAAAGCTCCACTATGTAATTTGCGGACACAATGGCAGCGGAGTCATGCTATTCGGCTAACTTTCAATTTCCATATACTTCGTTTATAGAAAACAGATACATAAATTCCCGAATTAAAAATGCACTCGTTCGTTTCCGTATACTTCTTCTACATACAATTGGGTGGTACACAAGGTGTCGTACGTGTCGTACGGTCGTATGTTGTAAAGTTTTTAACGGCTAAATAAATGTTTGGAGGACTTGAAATCACCACCAACTATTTTTTAACGGTGTAAAATTTCATAATAACTTTTATGTTAGCTTGCGAATTCCTTAAATATAGTATTAGCCGTTTAAAGTTTATGACATACAACAGTACGACAGTATACAACACTTTGTGAACTACCTAAATGTGTGTGGAAAAGTACACTGAGAAAAGAGTATAGTTACGTCAACTAAATGTGTTTTTCCCAACAATTGATTTGGTTATAGTGACAATATTTGGCTATAGTTACTAAATCATGTGTTGAGAGAAATATATTTAGCTGAATTTTTTCTGAGTGTATTCAACTTAATTTCGTGTAATTTTTTGCCCATGTACGCTTGGGCTGCCATAAGCCTGAACCCATCGACCAGGAAGCTTATCATTCAAATAAAAAAAGGAAGATACAACTGAATATGGAACCAATATATTCCTTATAATTAGAGCTGGTTTGGTTCGGGCGTTGCATTATTTTGAAGTAGTTTCTGATATTATAAGGAATGTAGTTTTGTGGCACAATCCGTGGAGCTGAATGACTGATGATGAAGTGTTGTATGAAACACTTAAGTTTTAAATTTTTTTAATCATAAAAGAACATATTTCTCTTAACTGTGACGTAACTTGGAAACATGTTTGGCGCCTTCAACGTGGTCTTGAATGCTAGCCTTATTACCATTAGAAAATTTCCACCTATCCTGCAACGCACTTCATGATCGTATTTGCAATTTTATATGTATAACTAGCAGATAATTTAGGTAGACTATCTTAAGTGAAGCCAAAAAGGTGCTCCCCTGCATGCCTCCTAGAAAGGGTTTTCCTATTTACATACAATTAATGCGAATATTCTTAAGTATATGTTTATATTATTTAGTATTACAAATAAAATTCATTAAGCATTTTAAGTCTCAATAAAACATATTCGATAGGAACCTTAAATAAATTCCTTAAATGTGATTTTTATGAATTAAAAGAACAGCTTCAAAAGAACCTATCCAAAATGTCTTCTGAAGTATGGCCTACTAAAAACTTTCTGCGAGCTCTTCTTTGGGTAGCGAAAGCAGAAGCCTTTCGATTTGTGCAACTCCATAGAAAGAAGAAAGGGCAAGCGAATAACTTTTAGAAAGACCATTTGGAAGATTCTTCAACTCTTGAAATTATCTACTACGTAAACCATGTAAACTTACTTAATTTTATATGGAAACCCAATCAATTGGCAATTACGCGTTTAGATAAATATGCATAATGTATTTACTTTCAATCAAAAGCTAAAGCAATATTTCGTTGTCGTTGCATGTGCATTAGGGTGCCCATCGAAAATGTTTTTCTTTGGAAATTTCAAGACCCTACTCTTTCATTTTTATGAGAAATATCATTGCCTATTTTTATAGATTTTTTAAAGGACATTTAGTGGTCGCGCCCTCTCGATTTAGGTCAGAAAATAGGATTTTGTAGGATTATGAGTTATTAATAACTATTTTTGATTCGATTTCAAATTGGTATATAATAATCTATTGTCGGACTAGGCTTGTTGGGATTGCTTATCGGGTAAATTTAAAAAATGCCCATATTTCTCTTAATTTTTTAAAGTTTGACCATCGATAACTTCCACAATTTCAAAATATAAAGCACTATCTAAAATTAAATCTATTTTCAAATAAACTGATACCCCATTTATTGCAATCGCGTCAAAATTGTCGAAATACGGCCGTGAATTTATATGCGTATATGTACCGGAATTTCACATCTTTTGAGCAGTGTGCCTAAGAAGTTCATCAATATTTATTCAAAATTGATATATACAATCGGTCTTTAGCAAAAAAGTGGTTTTTTCAATCGATTTTAGGAAAATGGGGGTGGCACCGCCCACTTATATGATATATGCGTATCTCAAAAGCTACTTGACCGATCTCGAGCAAATTTGGTATACACATTGTGCATAGCCTCCTTAAGTACCGTCTTGAATATTTTTGAAATCGGACAAAAACTACTCCTCCTAAAATATAGGTAATTTTGAGTTTTTTGATATTACCGTTACGTTGGTGGAGCCCGTAGTTTTTGTCCGATTTCAAAAATTTTCAATATGTGAGATACGCATATATCATGTAAATGGGCGGTGCCACCCCCATTTTCCTAAAATTTCTTGAAACCCCACTTTTTAGCTAAAGGCCAATTGTAAATATCAATTTTGAATAAATATTGATAAATTTCTTAGCCACACTACTCAAAAAATCTGAAATTCCGGTACATGCACACATATAAATTCAATGCCGTATTAAAGAAAAGTCGCCTAACTTCGACAATTTTTATGCGATTGCAATAAATGAGGTATCAATTTATTTGAAAACTGATTTAATTTTAGATAGTGCTCCATATTTTGAAATTGTAGAAATTATCCATGGCCAAAATTTAAAAAATTAAGAGAAATATGGCTTTTTTTTTAATTTACCCGATAAGCCTAGTCCGACAATATATTACCATTTTAAAGACCTATATATCCTCTTTCGGCCAGCATAAAAAAGAAAAAGTTTTTTCTAATAGCGGTCGCCCCCGGCAGGAGTCGGCGTAAAACTGTAGGTCAATTCTCCTTTGTGTAACGACATAAAGGCGTATGCCAGAAATCGGTGGAGAAACTCGGCCAAACACTAGCATATATGTAAGCGCCAATCTATAGATAGTTTTCGAAAAATGTGGAGATGTCAAAAGTAAAAATTTATAAAGGTATCCAAAGTTTTTACATTTTTGAGTTATCGAAATTTATCGAGCCCTCGAATTTAACAGTTATCGAAATTGGTCGAGTTAACGAATTTTGTTGAGTTATCAAATTTTAGTGTTCTTGAAATTCATCGAACTATCGATATGAAACGTTACGTTTTAGCAGAAGATTTTCCGGTAAGTTAATTTGTACCGTATAAGTTTTGCTACGTGTTAAGTTAGAAAACCTCTCCAAATCTTCTAAAACTAGAAAAACTGTCGAATTTCGACAGTAACTGGCACTCTGGTTATCATTAATCGTCAATACAATTTTAAAATACATAAACCCAGTTACAGCACTTTTTTGTATTCGACGCTTCCAGAAATCAGAAACTAAATAAAAGCAGTTTTGATTAATATCTATTACATTTAATTTAATTTATTATAAAACATAACATTAGCACAATAAGATCCCAATGATCTTTATAGTACAACTGTAATTTATGATTAAGAATTCAAAAATGTTAATGTTTAACATTAAGTAATATATAAGACAAAAACAGGACCAACAAAAACTTACAAAACTCTATAGAGAATCACAAGTATAAGAAACAACATAAGAATAATGTATTGATTAAACTATACCTAACAAGATAGCGAGCCTCAGAGGAAAGGTATAACATTGGATATGACATAGCATTTTAACGAAAATAAGAATACAAAACACTCTTAGAGTTACTTGCGTTCAAACTATTACGAATATGAGATGGAATCGAGTTCCAGATGCAAATAGCATTAACAAACAAGTAAGAAAGTCTAACTTCGGGCGGAGCCGAACTTTTAATACCCGGCGCAAGTATTAAATATATGATTTTCACCCTTCCGAAGGCTACCGCTACATGAAAAGCCGGGGTGTATAAATTTTGAGTAATTTAGCGTCCTTAAATTTCGTTTTTGTTATGTTATGGCCTTATAACAATTATATTCAATAATTTTTATTGAGCTTGAGGCCGTTTTTAATGAAAAACTTATTGTGGAAAAGCCACAGTAATTTGAAAAAATGGTAGATGTGATAGCTATTTTGGAAATCACCACATTTCCTCATCAGACTTCTTTCAGTAGGATTCGAAACGATCCCACTGACTCAGCCAGTTGCCTACGCACTGTGCTAAGTTTGTCTTGTAAATTATCGTTGCTTTTTTCCCACTTTTTCATTTGTTAAGCCAATGTGGTGTGGTCAAGATCAATAAAAATTTTTGAATATGTCCTTAAATTTCGAAATATTGAAGTTCCAAGTATTTCTGAAATTTACCGTTATATGAAAAGCGACCTCAATTTTAGTCTTATTTCAATAATTTTCAAAGTTTTGCTTTTATGTGGCAAGCACAATAACCATATCGAGTTTGATACAAATCGGTAGAACGGTTACCGAGACACATATATGTGATCATGTGTGGGCGGTGCCACGCCCATTTTCCAAAATTAAAGAATTATTGCAAGCATCAATTTTGAATAAATTAGCTTTAATTTTTACTAATTTATCGAAGATTTCGTATTTCTCCAAATTACCGTTATATGGGATGTGGGTGTGGTTTAGGGATGCCAATTTTCGGGGTTTTGTCGATCCCGGGATTTTCGGGACCTGAAAATACAATCCCGGGATCCCGGGATTGTCCCGAAATTCAGGCAAAAGTGCAACAAATCTGTGATCATCCTATTATAGTATTTTAAATCAGATTGATATAACAAAAAAAGTAGAATTTATTGTAATTCATTTACATATTTATTAAGGCGATAAATCAGTATTTTCAATCAACAAAAAACAAACATAAAATTTGACAAACATATATGTATGTATGTACGTATCCTCATTAATTTATAACATAGTTTTTGTACTACAAGGTCAAATGCATATACGGTCACTCACAGAAATATTTTGCATAGATTTTTTTGCAATATTCAGAATATTTTTCATGTATTTTTTTTTTGTTGATTTAAAAATATATATATGTATGTGCAATTTTGAAGTTGCGAAAACATCCCGTCGACATTTTATATTTTTTTTTT
>NW_016157377.1:294238-297135 GCF_001687245.7 Rhagoletis zephyria
AAAAAGTTTTTTTTATATTATTTATTTTTAATCTCAAACAACAACAAATGTGAACAATTTAATTTTTTTATTTTCAATTTTATAAGATTTTAAAATATTCGCAAACGTCGGAAAAAATCATGGCCGACGAATTGAGAGAATGATTTGATTTCTAATGTTTTTATCATGGTGAATGGGTATCAACCATTCCATAACACACTTCATATTTTGTGTTTACAATTTGTAACCAATCTCACGAATGGTTGTTAAATTTTTAAAACAATTTTTAACAATCACATTTTTTAAACGAATAAAATGAGAATACACACTCATTTGATTCAATTGTTACACAGCTCTGGGCTCCAATCGTCACATACGATATGGTACTACTCGTCACGTAAAAACACATTTTTCGGATTATGACATACGTGAACGTACTCTTTGTCCCATTTAGTTTATACTGCCTGACGTATCACGTAATTTTCTTTCGTATCGTTTTCGATCCGTGAACGGATGTTACGATTCGAGCCCTGATCTATACATATGAAGCTGCAAAAAAAAACTTCATCGTATGATTACCATGTGCATAGAAATCGGTCTTTATATTTTCTGACGAATCGGAAATTTTGAGTTTTGAAGAACGTGTGTTATATTTACATATGTACGTATTGACATGTGTACATATGTATGTACAAATATTCATATTTGTGTGTCGGATGTATTTGTATTTCCTGGTGCAGACGTTGCAAGCATTTACCAAAGTTGCAGTGCTATGCCTGCCAATATACATATGTACGCATGGTACATCTTTATATGCACGTTCATATTAGCTCCTGTATTCCAGGCATCCATCGTAACGCCAGATACAACCGTTTAGATACTGTCGATGCAGTAATTAAAGGGCAATTTTTATGTTCCTAGTCATGCGGCCATCCTTTGCAATCTCCGATCGAATAAATTACAGTCGTCGAGGAGCAACGATGAGTAAAAGTATTCCACCACCAATAATGGGAAATATTTATAGAGTGTGTATGTATGTAGATACCTTTGTTATATTTTTCAAAAAATTATTCTATTATTCGGTTAACCGAATAGTAACCATTTGCATGCTAATTAACCGGTGGGATATATTCGGTTTGTCGAATTTTTTAATAGTTGTGTTGGTTCAACTATTCTACTTCTACAAATGTATGTATAACAATTCGATTTCTATTAACCAAACGGAGCCGAAACATATGGAACGCAAATCATACACAACGGCCATCGAATGTCGAAAGTTTTTTGCAACCTTTGACGATTTCTTATTTTTATTGGAACGTTGTCACATGTTGAAAAGTGCATGTCATATTCGACAGATTTTATCTCATAAAAATTAAAGCTTAAAAACCAAAAACAAAATTTGTTTGTATATTTGCAATTTTATCAGACCCTTTGATTAAAAAGTTCACTTAACTGCAGTTGGTTGCAAACTTTTAAGCTCCGTGAAGTTGGCACACGACCTTGATGCATTTTGATAAAATACCTAGAATATGATAGATTTAACTCTCTGGAGGATTGTAGTAAGTTTCTTTTTGTTTGTGGTTGAAAAATATGTGCGTTATGCGTTTTTTTTTAAATTCATATGAAGCTTTTTATAGCTACAGTTTCAATTTTAACGAATTCAGGTCCAGAATCGTTTGTAGTTGATTGTAGTTTTAAAACAAATTTCTTAATTGAAAAATAAGTGCGTAATGCGTTTTTTTTTAAATTCATATGAAGCTTTTTACAGCTACAGCTTCAATTTTAATGATTCTGGTCCAGAAGCGTTTGTAGTTGATTGTAGTTTTACATTTTTTTTTTTTAGTTGAAAAATAAGTGCCTAATGCGTTTTTTTTTTAATTTATATGAAGCTTTTTACAGCTACAGCTTCAGTTTTAATGAATTACGGTCCAGAATCATTTGTAGTTGATTGTAGTTTTAAAAAATTTTTTTTTAGTTGAAAAATAAGTGCTTAATGCATTTAAGAAAACATTCATATGAAGATTGTTACAGCTACAGCTTCAATTTTAATGAATTCTGGTCTGGAATTCTGGTAATGCGTTTTTTTTTTAATTCATATGAAGCTTTTTACAGCTACAGCTTCAATTTTAAGGAATTCTGGCCCAGAAGCGTTTGTAGTTGATTGTAGTTTTACATTTTTTTTTTAGTTGAAAAATAAGTGCCTAATGCGTTTTTTTTTTAATTTATATGAAGCTTTTTACAGCTACAGCTTCAGTTTTAATGAATTACGGTCCAGAATCATTTGTAGTTGATTGTAGTTTTAAAAAATTTTTTTTTAGTTGAAAAATAAGTGCTTAATGCATTTAAGAAAACATTCATATGAAGATTGTTACAGCTACAGCTTCAATTTTAATGAATTCTGGTCTGGAATTCTGGTAATGCGTTTTTTTTTTAATTCATATGAAGCTTTTTACAGCTACAGCTTCAATTTTAAGGAATTCTGGCCCAGAAGCGTTTGTAGTTGATTGTAGTTTTACATTTTTTTTTAGTTAAAAAATAAGTGCCTAATGCGTTTTTCTTTTATTTATATGAAACTTTTTACAGCTACAGCTTCAGTTTTACTGAAATTTGATCCAGAATCATTTGTAGTTGATTGTAGTTTTTAAAATTTTTTTTTTAGTTGGAAAATAAGTGCTTAATGCGTTTAAAAAAATTCATATGAAGCTTGTTACAGCTACAGCTTCAATTTTAATGAATTCTGGTCCAGAATCGTTTGTAGTTGATTGTAGTTTTGTAGATTTTTGGTTAAGATGAAAAATAAGTGCGTAATGCGTTTTTTTAAAAACTCATATAAAGCTTTTTACAGCTACAGCTTCAATTTTAAGGAATTCTGGTCCAGAAGTGTTTGTAGTTGATTGTAGTTTTACATTTTTTTTTTT
>NW_016157377.1:300348-310342 GCF_001687245.7 Rhagoletis zephyria
AATTTTAATGAATTCTGGTCCAGAATCTTTTGTAGTTGATTGTAGTTAAATTTTTTTTTACCTGAAAAATAAGTGCGTAATGCGTTTTTTTTTTAATTTATATGAAGCTTTTTACAGATAAAGCTTCAATTTTAATGAGTTTGGTTTAGAATCGTTTGTAGATGATTGTAGCTTTTAAAGTTTTTTTTAGTTGAAAAATAAGTGCTTAATGCGGTTTTTTTTTTTTAATTTATATGAAGCGTTTTACAGCTACAGCTTCAATTTTAATGAATTCTGGTCCAGAATCGTTTGTAGTTGATTGTAGTTTTTTAAATTTTTTGCTAAGTTGAAAAATAAGTGCGTAATGCGTTATTTTAAAAATTCATATGAAGCTTTTTACAGCTACGGCTTCAATTTTAAGGAATTCTGGTCCAGAAGCGTTTGTAGTTGATTGTAGTTTTACATTTTTTTTTAGTTAAAAAATAAGTGCCTAATGCGTTTTTGTTTTTTATTTATATGAAGCTTTTTACAGCTACAGCTTCCGTTTTACTGAATTATGATCCAGAATCATCTGTAGTTGATTGTAGTTTTAAAAAATTTTTTTTAGTTGAAAAATAAGTGCTTAATGCGTTTAAAAAAAATTCATATGAAGCTTTTTACAGCTTCAATTTTAATGAATTCTGGTCCAGAAGCGTTTGTACTTGATTGTAGTTTTACATTTTTTTTTTAGTTAAAAAATAAGTGCCTAATGCGTTTTTTTTTTTTTTTATGAAGCTTTTTACAGCTACAGCTTCCGTTTAACTGAATTATGATCCAGAATCATTTGTAGTTGATTGTAGTTTTACATTTTTTTTTTAGTTAAAAAATAAGTGCCTACTGCGTTTTTTTTTTATTTATATGAAGCTTTTTACAGCTACAGCTTCAGTTTTAATAAATTCTGGTCCAGAATCGTTTGTAGTTAATTTTAGTTTTAATTTTTTTTTTAGTGCAAAAATAAGTGCGTAATGCGTTTTTTTTTTAATTTATATTAAGCTTTTTACAGAGCTTCAATTTTAGTGCATTATGGTCCAGAATCGTTTGTAGTTAATTTTAGTTTTACATTTTTTTTTTAGTTGAANGTTTTAATGAATTCTGGTCCAGAATCGTTTGTAGTTGATTTTAGTTTTAATTTTTTTTTTTAGTGCAAAAATAAGTGCGTAATGCGTTTTTTTTTAAATTTATATTAAGCTTTTTACAGAGCTTCAATTTTAGTGCATTATGGTCCAGAATCGTTTGTAGTTGATTTTAGTTTTACATTTTTTTTTAGTTGAAAAATAAGTGCGTAATGCGTTTTTTTTTTAAATTTATATGAAGCTTTTTACAGCTACAGCTTCAATTTTAATAAATTCTGGTCCAGAATCGTTTGTAGTTGATTGTAGTTAAAATTTTTTTTACCTGAAAAATAAGTGCGTAATGCGTTTTTTTAAATTTATATGAAGCTTTTTACAGATAAAGCTTCAATTTTAATGAGTTTTGGTTTAGAATCGTTTGTAGATGATTGTAGCTTTTAAAGTTTTTTTTAGTTGAAAAATAAGTGCTTAATGCGTTTTTTTTTTAAATTTATATCAAGCGTTTTACGGCTACAGCTTCAATTTTAATGAATTCTGGTCCAGAATCGTTTGTAGTTGATTGTAGTTAAATTTTTTTTACCTGAAAAATAAGTGCGTAATGCGTTTTTTTAATTTATATTAAGCTTTTTAAAGATAAAGCTTCAATTTTAATGAGTTTTGGTTTAGAATCGTTTGTAGATGATTGTAGCTTTTAAAGTTTTTTTTAGTTGAAAAATAAGTGCTTAATGCGTTTTTTTTTAATTTATATGAAGCGTTTTACATCTACAGCTTCAATTTCAATGAATTATGGTCAAGAATCATTTGTAGTTGATTGTAGTTTTAGAGTTTTTTTTAGATGATACAGCTACAGCTTCAATATTAATGAATTCTGGTCCAGAATCGTTTGTAGTTCATTGTAGTTTTACTTTTTTTTTTTAGTTGAAAATAAGTGCCTAATGCGTTTTTGTTTTTTAATTTATATGAAGCTTTTTACAGCTACAGCCGCCGTTTTAATGAATTCTGGTCCAGAATCGTTTGAAGTTGATTGAAGTTTTAAATAAATTTTTTTAGTTGAAAAATAGGTGCGTAATGCGCTTTTTTTTAATTTATATGAAGTTTTTTACATAGCTGTAATTTTAATGAATTCTGGTCCAGAATCGTTTGTAGTTCATTTTAGTTTACTTTTTTTGGTTTTTAGTTGAAAAATAAGTGCGTAATGCGTTTTTTTTAAATTTATATGAAGCTTTTTACAGCTACAGCTTCAATTTTAATGAATTCTGGTCCAGAATCGTTTGTAGTTGATTGTAGTTTTGCACTTATTTTTCAACTAAACAAAAAATTTTAAAAACTACAATCAACTACAAACTATTCTGGACCTGAATTCATTAAAAGTGAAGCTGTAGCTGTAAAAAGCTTCATATAAATTTTTTAAAAAGCGCATTACGCACGTATTTTTCAACTACAAACAAAAAGAAACTTACTACAATCCTCCAGAGAGTTAAATCTATCATATGTATTTTATCGAAATTCATAAAGGTCGGGTGCCAACTTCACGGAGCTAAACTTTTACCATCTTACAATGTCATATAAGCAGCCAAGAATGCTAAAAATTAGGAATGTGCCGGATAGAGATTTTGCCGGATTACCGGATTCCGGATACCATATAAAAAATAACAGCCGGATTCGGATATCCGGTAGACTGTTGCCCTTAATAAATTTCACAATATTGTTATATAAGGTTTTTTTTTGTTTATCGACATGTTTATGACCAGATTATCTGCTTTTTCGAGCTGAACTATTCAATACGCAATTAAGAATACAAAATTTCTTCTCTGAAGTCCAAGTTATGAAATAATTCTGTATTAAAAAGATAACTTTTTCGTCTGCAACTATTTACTAGTCTTTGCCCACAGCTTCGCCCGCGTGATGTTTGGTTTAATCTAATTCTTTTAAATGCAACAAAGAAATAAACAAATCATTTCACTACATAAATATAACCACATATAACAAAGTTTAGAAATTCAAAGTAATGACATCTACTGCAATACATTTCGTAAACAACGTTTCGGGAGTTATTGACTTGGGCATGTATATATATTTCTGGCTCTGAGAGCCAACGTAGAGTTGTCGGTGCAAGAAGCATGGAGTTCCCAGATGAATTCCTGCAACTTTAAGTGTTTATCCTTGGCTTTATTAATCGTTTTCGCGATGGCTACTTTTAACGGAAACTGCAACCGTTTTAACTGAAATGGCATGATTTCTGAGAATTCGTGGTATCAATATTGATTATCCTTTGGCCCCGCAGGTGATGATGGTGGCTTGCACAATATGTCTTTTCAGCTGCATTATGCATAGTCTGGTGCCACTGCACAATCGAGGTGCGTCCATGTTAAGCATCAATATGACTGGCACCCCAATTTTTAATTGCAGTTTGTGGGACGGCACCCCTGAAAATTCATAAGAGTTTAGAAACTCTATAGGATATGTTGTTGCATCATCATTTGCCATCACTGTATCAACAGACATGTGCCTCACCAGGCACTTTGCCATGCGGCCCACGCCGATCCCAAGGAGGTCTTGAGCAAAGAGTCCGGACTCTATATCACTGGATGTTAGCTGTGAGGTTCAATATTTCCACCTTTGCTCACAATGGTGAAGCCTTGATCTCCCTGCCGCAATGCTACGCTCGATGAAAGGTAGCGTCTGCCGAAAATCTCCTGCGTTGCGACCCATGGGCAAACGGCTGCCGCGGATATCTTGCAAGCTTCGATCGAGTGCCTCGACTGCATGCTTGTGTGACATCGTACATTTTACCAAACTGTGCGTTGTTGCAACATAGCCCCGCTATCATTGTTTTTCCAATGTTGCAAGTTGATGTACCCTGACTCGCAAGGTTCAGTGGGCGGTTAAGCGCCGAGCGTGCAGCTCTTCCTCCATTGAGAAAGGTCGCTGATATCCATGAGGAGGCAACAGCTAGTGCAACATTTTTATCCTTGCGCAACTGTGCCAGTACCAAACTCAGCAGAAATGTCTTACCAGTTCCCCCTGTTGCGTCCAAGAAATAAAGACCCTTTCTCCGCTCTCCACGCGGCTCACAATCTTATAGGAAATTGCCTTTGCTCGGGAAATAGTTTAGGTTTTGTTTCGGTGACTTGAGCTGCCTAGTTCGTGGTGTTATAGTTCAACTCCCTGAATAACTAAATTGACAGTTCTCCCGTTAGTTCCGGGGTGGGCGAGTCGAATTCCCACATCCGTTTCCCAACATTGTGAAAAGTGTATCCTCAATTTCTTGCAACACACAGTTGCAGGGGCTGGAAAGTCCACAAAGCTTACTTAAACCTCTAAATTTAAATATTTCATTTAACTTGTCGATTAAAATGATTTTAAATCTCTAAACTGGTTTCAACTCTCTTCAAAAATATTTTCGAAAGAAAGTTATCTTAACCCTCTGTCCTTTGATACCCGTATTAAAACATTTCGTTTAAGTTGTTAAGTAAATTGAACATGGACGTCGCTGCCTAAGGGCAGGGGTGGGCTCGAGCCAAATTCATACTATGATCAAAGCTAGCTACTAACAAAGAAAATCGATAGATAAATACAACAGTTATGAATGATCATGGATTGAAAATGTGCACTGATATTTTCTGTACGAAATATGGGCAGGAGAGGGTGTTACTCAGACGTCCATGCCAAATAAATTAACTCGATTAAATAACGTGGGAGATGCGATCAAACAACGTACATTATTTTTTTAAATACGCTTTATTTTATAAATTCAAATAAAGAATGATATTATAAATATTATATATATTATTATATTACATAAAGTTATTATACACTTCGACACTTAAGTTTAAGATTTTTCGAAACNAGATGCGATCAAACAACGTACATTATTTTTTTAAATACGCTTTATTTTATTTGTATTTAATGTGTATTTAATCGATTTGGCAAGTGCATAAATTATTTATATTCCTATGTAAACCTCAAGGCAACTTTAATGCAACATCGAAGGTGAAAGTAACGAACATTGTTTATGTCGAAAGAAAAAAAGGCTTTTATTTAATACTTTTGGTAACTTTTTGGTCTTCTTTTTCAAATTTTGTGGTGATATTTTCTTCAAGTGTGTGGCAATCGTGGTACAAATATGAAAAATACGCCCCGACTTTTAAAAGGCATTCAGCGGGACAATTTCTCAAAATCGGTACTGTCCCGCTAAAATCGGTACGAATGATCATCGTATTTACACATATCGTGGAATTATCGTTTTATATAGATAGGCAAGCTAAAATGGTTTGCGGCTTAGAATTTTACAGCATACTGTTCAGAGCTAGAAAGATATCTAATTTAATAGGATTATTCGATATATTTTTTTCCATGAATTTATGCTCACCCGATGCATATTGCAAAGTGGGTTACTTATTCTAATAACTTAAATTTAGGACCATATTGTATAAGCTTTATTAGATTATGTACTCAGAACCTGGTCATTTGATTCGTATGTATTCTAAGAAGCCTGTTTTTAATATTGCTGAAAAAGGTAAAGTAAATTTCCATTTGACAATTGCCTGAACATTGTTTTTAAGCTTTTACCATTTACGAAATTAGTTACCTCCACCCAATTTTTAATTCTAAAAAAACATAAAATTGCATGTATGATAATGTATGTACATACATATATTTCTTGAACATGGATTCTAAATTAGCTGCGGTATTACTACATACGTACTTACATACATATTCATTTAAATATATACATTTATACCCGAGAGCAATTTTGCACAAGGGTATTATAACTTTGTTCACATAACGGTTGTTTGTAACAGCATAAAGGAGTCGATATACATACCTAAATGCTCAGAATGAAGAGAGCAGTCGATTAAGCCATATATGTCTGTGCGTCCATCCCGCAGTGTGGCGGAATCTCTAATAGCTGATGTAAATGCCAAAATATATGTATCTTAGGCCCAGTTTCACATGAGCCATTTAAGTAAAGATTGTTGATTAACTTCAAAAATTAATTTTTGATCATATATTTAACTTGCATTTAAATGGCCAATATTGGCTGTTTCGGGCGGGAAGAAGACATTTACGATTTAATACGTTTAAATTTTCGCTCTCTATTACCTATTTTTTTAGTACGGAAATGGTTTCAGGGCTGTTTTGGGCACCCGCGGGATCTCGCGTTGTGTATGGGAAACACCCTAATTTAAGAGAACAAGCAACATTGATGGCACTTCTTTGTCATATTTAAATAAAGCTGCTCTGAAACCCAACAAAAGTGAAATGGTATTTAAATAACAAACAAACAAAAAAAACTTAAGTGGATAGGAAATTGCTTGGGGAATATGCAAGCATGATTGGTACGTTTGAAAATGCATGACGGTGCACATAATTCAGTATTGAAGACGCAAAAGTAGTTTCTTGCCCAGAGTAACTGAAGCAAACGACACATGTTATTTGAAGTGACGCAATTTTCGAAAAACTGAATAACTTGAATTCTGTCAAATGGAATCTTCTTCTGAAAGTATGTAATACGGGTGACAAACGGGCTCGCTTATTTGCATAAACAGCCTTTATTTGCTTTAACTCATGCGTTTTCCTATTTAAAATCCACATAAGCAGCCAAACAAATGCACGAAACTTTTGGGAATTAGCTCGGATCCGGGGAATTTTCGATGACAGCACTATAAGCAATCAAAGCAGGCGGGTTTGGTGTCAGCGGTAGCCGAGTGGTGAGAGTTGCGTGTCGTGGGACTCGAACCTACGACCTTGCGGCTCGTTAATCCGCAATACTCCCGTCTGTCAGGGAAAAATTATTATGCGCATTTGTGTACTAGTTTATCAGCATAAGCATGCCCGTCTGTCTCGCGTTTAAAATAGCCTAAAATTAATATAAATTTATTTAAGAAGTAATTTAAATATTATAGATAATTGTTTAAAATTATAAGATTTAAACAATTAAAACTTATAAGTTAATAAAAAAATTGTATAATTCCGCATATTTCGTTGTTTTAGTTTATAAGTAGTTCTTCTATATGCGATTACGTATTCACATACCAAAAATGTCGGCCGGATTATTCCGGATACAGTTTTTATGAAATTTGCCCTAGTGCAATACGACCGGCCAAAACCCACTTCCGTTCGAAACCGGAATTACAGGCTTAGATATAAGTTTAATCTGTGGAATTTATGTAATTTTAAAAGTTGTATCATGTGAACATGAATTTGATGTAGTAAAACTCGAAAAATATATACTTACTATATATACCACTTCACTGCATAACCACTTTTATGCATGGCGATGAGGTCATATCGAATTCGATATTACCAATCGGTCACAAGTCTGCAGAGCCACAAGAAGCATGCGAAAAGGTTTTCTAGCAATTCAGAGAAACCTATGAAATCTGTATCAAAAAAAAGCGTTAAAAGGATAAATTTCGCCAAAGTGCAGACTTCTAAAACAGCTTCACCATTTAATTCTTGTTAAACTAGCATCGCCAATACCGACTCGGTGGATTGTATTAGTGAAGCAGCTCACTCAACAGATGATGAAAACTAATTAATTTGTATGCCCGAGCGCACTTGTTCACAAGGATATGTTAACTTTGTTCACATAACGGTTGTTTCTAGCAGCCAAAACGAATTGTGATAGACACTAACAAATGTATACACAAATGCTCAGAACGAAAAAGGGAATCGTCCGTCCGTCCGTCTATGCACCCGATATCTCGAGAAAAAATTTAGATATCTCACCGAAATTTGGTATGTATGTAGGTTTCCCATTATCTAAGGCTATTGAAATGGACGAAATCGGACTGTAACCACGCCCACTTCCCATATAACGGTATTGTTTTTGGAAATGGGGCGTGATCCCGCCCACTTATGTTGAAATGCTATATCTCAGTAGCCGCTTCGCCAATCCTTACCAAACTCGGTACCAGCCTTGCCTAGGCTCGAGCTAAGAAATCTGTTAAAAGTCTTTGAAATCGGGAAATGAACATGCCCACCTACCCTATAACGGTAATTTACAGAGACACGAAAACTGCGATAAATCAGTAACTGTTAAAGCTAATTCACTTAAAATTGAAGATAGTGGGCGTGGCGCCGCCCCTTATGACCACAAATGTGTATCTCGGTGACCGATTTGTCAATTTCTACCAAACTCTGTGCACTTACTTGCTCTAAGTTAGTAGTTACAACAATCTCTTAACAATAAATAAGACTGCTATAGACTTTTAGGAATTGGACGTGACTACTTATGTAGGTATATCTCACTAACCACTTTATCGTTTTCCACCAAACTTGGTTCAAATATATCATTAAGTCTAACTCGGCATACTATCGAAAATGTTTGAAATCTGGAAAAACAGTCCTGATTATCATGCAAAGGTAGCTTAGACAAAGTTTAAACGAGATATTTGATACCTACGCCGGGTACATAAAGTTCGGTTTCGCCCGAACTTATACCTCTTTACTTGTTGTAATATTTATTTTCGTAATATTCATAATACATATATAAATAACAGTTAATACCTTGTCAAATTCTAACTCGGCAGGTGTAGAAAAGAAATTAAATTCAAATAGTATAAAATAAAAAATGTGTCGTTTTAATGACTTCGAAATAAAGCTTTTCTAAACTTCTCCTGTTAGACACCAAAATTCGAGTTTCTCAATTAACTTGTTATTTAAATCGATTTTAAATTCCTAAACAGGCGGCAACCCTCTTGAAAAATTTTTTGGAAATTAACTCCGATAAATCAGTAACTACGGAGGCTAATTCACTCGAAATCGATGATTGCAATACCAATTAGGAATAAATGTGACTATTACATATTTTTTAAAAATGGGCGTGGCACCGCCCAACTATGACTCTATATGTTCGTATATCTCGGTAACCGATACACCAGTTTTTACCAAACTAGGTACGATTATTGCACTTGACACAAAGATGTTGAAAATGTTTGCAAACGGACAAAAACGACGCCCACATTTCATATAACGGTAAATTTTAGATATAAAAGAACTTTTATATTTATAAATTTAAGGACGGTAATTTACACAAAGTTGAATCTCTTAGAGAGGAATAAGATTATTATGATTTTTTGGAAAATAGGCGTGGCACCGCCCACTATATAAGTCATTAGGTTGCAAAAACACGGGGCACCGAAATTGCGCATAGGGAAACTGTGCATTTAGACATTATTTCGGTTTCAACCGAAACTGTGCATGTATGCTTTATTTCGGTTTTTACCATATGCATTATTTCGGTTTTAAACCGAAACTGTGCATGTATGCATTACTTCGTTTTTTTTCATATGCATTATTTCGCTTTTAAAACGAAAGTATGCATATGCATAATTTCGGTATTTTCTCATATGCATTACTTCGGTTTTCAACCGAAACTGTGCATGTATGCATTACTTCGGGTTTTTCATATGCATTATTTCAGTTTTCAACCGAAACTGTGCATGCATGCATTATTTCGGTTTTTTTATATGCATTATTTCGGTTTTCAACCGAAACTGTGCATGTATGCTTATTTCGGTTTTTCCATATGCATTATTTCGGTTTTGAACTGAAATTGTGCATGCATGCATTATTTCGGTTTTTGTTATATGCATTATTTCGGTTTTCTAACGAAAGTGTGCAAATGGATAATTTCGTTTTTTCTAATATGAATTATTTACTTCTACTTAGTAAGGGTTTTAATCCCTAAGCGCGGCTGAAAGCCGCCTACGCAGAGAAAAGTTCTGCGCAAAAATACGTCCGCCCTTCTTTTCCGGCAATACAGAAAGGAGAATTCTACTTAGTAAGGGTTATAATCCATAAGCGCGGCCGAAGGCCGCCTACGCAGAGAGAAGTTCTGCGCAAAAATACTTCCGCCCTTCTTTTTCGGCAACACAGAAAGGAGAATTCTACTTAGT
>NW_016157377.1:310367-321615 GCF_001687245.7 Rhagoletis zephyria
GCCTACACAGAGAGAAGTTCTGCGCAAAAATACTTCCGGCCCCCTTTTCCGGCAACACAGAAAGGAGAATTCTACTTAGTAAGGGTTATAATCCCTAAGCGCGGCCGAAGGCCGCCTACTCAGAAAGAAGTTCGTTTTCATGTATGCATATTTCGGTTTTAAATGTCATGTATGCATTACTTCGGTTTTTGTCATATGCATTATTGTTTACGAGTATGCTATCAATTCGGTTTTTCTCATATGCGTTACTTCGGTTTTCAACCGAAACTGTGCATGTATGCATTACTTTCGGGTTTTTCATATGCATTATTTCGGTTTTCAACCGAAACTGTGCATATATGCATTATTTCGGTTTTTTTCATATGCATTATTTCGGTTTTCAACCGAAACTGTGCATATATGCATTATTTCGGTTTTTTTCATATGCATTATGCATTATTTCGGTTTTTTTCGTATGCATTATTTCGGTTTTTTTCATATGCATTATTTCGTATGCACAGTTTCCATATGCACAATTTCAGGGTGCCCAAAAACACCCCTACTTACCATGTAACGGTAGTTTTCAAAATGGTTAAAAAAACAACATTTAAAACGTGCGCCGGGTAATTAATGTGGTTGCGCCCGAACTTACTCTTCTTTACTTGTTTTATATGCATGTTTTGTCGGTATAAAGAACACATTGCATAAAGCAGAACCTTTTTCTCTCTATAGGAGTTTTATGTAATAAATTCACATTCATATAGTATGTATATACATTAGGCTGGGTCAATATATTTTTTTAACATACGCGTATTGCATAGGAAGATTCTACTGGTAATTCTAAGCAAATTTCCCGAAGAAATCATGGGTCTAAAATCAATTTTGAGTTTGCCAATTCCGAAATTTGGTTTCGAAAAATGTTAAAATATTCACTGTTGCGCCCTCTGGTGGAAGTTTTAAGAAATATATAACTGCAGAAATAGATTCCTCATACCATAAAACCCCTTATAGCACTACAGAAAAATGCTAAGAAAGCTGTATTCGCAATTTTGCAAACTCCAAATTAATTTTTGATCCATGGTTTCTTCGGAAAAATTGTTAGGAATTACGCGTAGAATCCATCTGTGCCTTACGCGCATAGTCGAAAACATATCCGATACAAATTGACCCGCGTTAATGTACACACAAACTAACACACAAATAAACGAAATTAAAAACGAATTCTCTGTTTGTCAGAAATCGCAAAAAACTTTTAGAAAATGTTATTGTTATGTTATGTTAATGTTATTGTTATGTTATGTTAATGTTATTGTTATATCGCTGCCGCACTTGCAGGAAGGTAAATAAAATATCTGCGTCCATAATATCAAAATTTAAAAATGTTGAATTAAAAATCTTTTTTTGATCGAGTGTAGATAATGGGCCGTATGCATAAAAGCTAAGCAATTGTTTTTTCTTAAAATTTTTACCGTTCACATAAATTTGTTTGAATAAATTGAGTAACAGGTCTGAAATGTTAGGAAAAATAATTTGCTTAGGTTTTATGCATACGGCCCAATATCTTCATATACGGTGGCAGATTTGCCCTAAAGCCCGGGCCTAGGGTGGCAAGATATTAGGGGCGGCAAATATGACCAAAAAATACACTGATGGTAACAAAATACGCACGACCCAATATAATGACATGTAACACTAAAGCTATATTCCGAGTTTTTCATTGTTTTACGTCCCAGAACAATACACTAGTTTGGTTTCGAGCTCCAGCTCAACAATTACAGTCAAAGAGCTAAACGCTGAAGATGTTTTGGACTTTAAAAAATGGTGGCCAAATATATATTCTTCTTCTTCTTATTTGGCGCTGTAACCGCCTAAGCGATTTTGGTCGAGTTCAGCAAAGCACTTCAGTCGTTTCTCTTCTGTGCCAGCTGACGCCAATTGGAAATGCCAAGTAAAGCCAAGCTCTTCTCCACCTGATCTTTCCATCGCAGTCCTCCCTCTTCCTCTGCTGCCACCAGCGTGTTCCGAGTTGAATACTGTCAGAGCTGGAGCGTCGGTGTCCATTCGAACGACGTGGCCAAGCCAGTGGACCTGTATTTTAATTCGCTGCATTATGTCCATCCTTCCATCGTCTGCGGTACTCGCCGTCGCACTCCAAGAGCAGCCTCATCGGAAAGCAGCTTTAAAGTCGACAAATAGGTGGTGAGTGTCGATCCTTTTCTCGCGGGTCCTTTCCAAGATTTGGAGTATTGTGAATACCTGGTCTGTGGTGGATTTTCCAGGTCTAAAGGACCCTGATAAGGACAAATCTGTTCCTTGACGGTAGGCTTCAGTCTTTCAATACAATACGCTCGATAAGACCTTGTAACCTATGCTTAGAAGGCTGATCCCGCGGTAGTTGGCGCGAATGGCGTGGTCGCCTTTCTTGTGGATTGGGCAGAGCACACTTAAATTCCAGTCGTCGGGAATGCGTTTATCTGACCATACTCTATACAAGAGTTGATGCATGCAACTTATCAACTCCTCGCCGCCGTACTTGAATAGTTTAGAGGGCAGGCTGTCGGCTTCAGCAGCTTTGTGGTTTTTCAGTTGCGTTATTGCTATTCGTACCTCGTCATATTCAGGCAGTGGAACGCCGACTTGGTCGCCATTTTTGTTCTTACAGGAGTTCGCCCTGGTATTGAAACCTTCCGTAAGTCGCCTAACCCTCTAGTAGCTAGCATTTCAAGCTGTTCGCAATCACGTATTTCGGCCTATCTCTTATTAATGCGGCAAATACGTCTCGCTTCCCTCTTCAGATCGCGTATCGGTCCCTGTAGGCTGTATAGCGAAAGCACTGGCTGTCTGTTTCGATTACAGCTTTTTGACGTTAAGCTCGCCTTGCATATTTAGGCGCAACTTTTTTGCTGCACAGAGGGGGGTGCGTATCTTTGCTGCAACAAGATGGTGGTCCGAGTCGAGTTTGGGCCTCGGAGTGTGAGTACGTTTAAAACATAAAACATGATCGATTTGGTTTCTCGTATTTCGATCCGGAGACAGCCACGTAGCTTGATGGATCTTTTTATGCACTGCATACTACCATATTTCGGGCCCCGGCGAAATCGATCAGCCTCAATCCGTTGTCGGACATTTCGTCGTGGGGTCTGAATTTTCCGACGGTGGTTCCAAAGATCACTTCCTTGCCAACCCTGGCATTGTAGTCACCAAGCACGATTTTGATAACAAGACGGGGCAGCGCTCGTACGTGCGCTCCAAGCGCTCATACAAGAGATCCTTGGATGCCACATATTTCTCTTCCATCGGGGCATGGGCGTAGATGAGCGAGTTGTTTGATGCGGATTGTGGCTAGACGTTCGTCCGCCGGGGTGAACGCCAGTACTCCGCGACGGAGTCTCTCCTACCACGAATCCAACACCGAATTTGCGCTCCTTTGCATGGCAGCTGTAGTAGACGTCGCAAGGGCCCAGACAATGCTTGCCTTGCCCCGTCCAATGCATTTCTTGGATGAGGCGGTTATGTCAGCTTTTGTCCTTACGAGGACATCAATCAGCCGCGCAGAGGCATCCCCATTAAGGGTCCGGACATTCCAGGTCATCCGTAGTCGGCATAGTAAGGGGAGGTCTCATCCGAGGCTTTGCCTTGTTTCTTCACTGGAAGTGGTTTTCACGTGGTGGGTCCAAAACCCTGCGCACAACCCATTGCTGGGACGGGGGTAGTTTCGCAACCAAATACACGTTTATATAGCGAGCCGATTGCTCCAAGCAGACACCCGCTTGCAGCCGCACCTACT
The DNA here is from genome assembly GCF_001687245.7 of Rhagoletis zephyria. Classification (NCBI taxonomy): domain Eukaryota; kingdom Metazoa; phylum Arthropoda; class Insecta; order Diptera; family Tephritidae; genus Rhagoletis; species Rhagoletis zephyria. The sequence continues at coordinate 314,134 of NW_016157377.1, forward strand.
GGTGAACAGACGCTGCAGACTTCAGTGAGGCCTTAAACCGAATAAGTCGGCCCCACCGAAGCTCCCTCTCTTTTTGCTGTGACCCAAGGCTCCACTCGGATTGGTTACCGCATCTTGCACTTGGGTTGCTCACGTTGCCCAGAGTGTGCTAACGAGGACGCAAGAGTCGGGATTGAGTATAACCATGCAACTGTAACTGCATACCAGCGCAATGACTATACCCCATTGCACAAATATACATATATCGTACGGAAAAATAGTCCCTAAAGAACAAAAAAAAATTATTCGCCTTTTCGACATACATACATACATATGTATATGAGTTTTCGTTATGATTCATATATTAGCCGAGGAATTAATTGATGGACTCATTAAGCATTCATCCATACTAATAAAAAACTCACAACTTCTGTGTCACTTTCATCAGTTAAAGCTTACGACTTAATAGTGCCAAGTAGAGTTGGGCACTTTAGTTCTTTTGAGTGAACCGTTCAGTTGTAGCTCGTCCACCTTAGTGAACTAGTTCTTTAGTTCATTTATTTCAACTGACAAATACATTTACATATCGACTCCAGAGTGGAAGATCGACTTATCTCGGTTCGAAAACGCCCTATCTCAACATATTTTCAATGTATATTCAGTTTAGATAGGGCGTTTTTAAACCAAATTCTGAAATAGGGCGTTCGTGAAAAAGTTTTCTGGGATAGGGTGTTTTCGAACTGGCGACGAGATAGGATGACCTTCCACTCATATTACTATACAAAACAAAACCTTTGGTAATTTGAATTGACATACATATAAAACGTACATATTTAAATATTTTTCAAGTAGAATACAAATAAACGAGTTCCTTCATAAAAAAGCTTTAACAAATTCATGCAATTTAAACATATGTAAACACTTAAGGCGGATTCATTGTTCGTGTCCGGAAACTTTTTGTTAGTAATTTTACGCGTTCCTTTCCCACTCTGTCTCATTGAGAGCGCGACAAAAATTTGCTGAAAACTTTTTGTTCGAATTGAATTGATTTTTAGTTTCGGATCGACCGACTTGATGATTCGGGTTGCAGCGTTCTCCTTTATATGCGTTTGCAGCGATTCGCATGTATTATTTGCCCTCAAATTAGTATGAAGGTAACAATATCATCAGCTGTATGCTTCAGAACAATATAAATGTACCGAATTGAACGGTGAACCGTACTTCAGCACCCTCTCCAGCAAAAATGTTTTGAGAGCAAATAAAACGGTGAATCCGCCTTTACATATTGCTGTGCAAACATATTTGACATATTGATTTTAAAAACGTTCTACGCCAGTTAAATATTTTCCCCTGAAAAAAATCATTCACAAGAAACGGAAGCAGCAACAAGGCAAAAGCGTTTTAAAACTATCTGTAAAGATGGGTTTTTACGTCATACGTTCGTGCTGCCAAGGCTATTTGGATCGCGATCCAAAATGAGAAGTAGTAGCACTGACAAATTTTAGTTCAATGAAAATACCGAACTAGTGAAGTAGTTCATTGAGCTGAACTAGTCCTTTAGTTCATTTAGTTCATTAACTACCCAAGCTAACTAGTGCCAAGTAATAGTAAAAAAATAAAAAAATAATAAAAATGTGATCAATATGATTGTTTGGTTCAAATTTATTTAAAACTAACACTGTTTCTTACTAAAGCATTAGTAACAGAACATTGTTAATATTAATGTACTCTAAAGATTGTTCTACATTTTAAACTCTTGAATCTCAAGTACTTTATTCCACCCAGAAAATTATTTTAAACCCGGTTTTTTTTTTAGAACTCCACAATTTTTATTGATTTCTGTACAATTCTAATTGTAAACAATGAGGATAATAATTCTATCTTACTTAATATAAGAATTTTACTTTAGCATTTACTATTTATTTTTTCTTTTGATCACCTTTAGATTTGTAGTTAAAACTACATCCTTTAACAGTTAAATGTACACTCTTTTACTGATAATTACGAATTTTTTCAAAGCATAAGTACTTTTTTCTTACGAATTCTTCGGACCAGCAGAGCAACAACTATATTACTATCGCACCTGAAACACTTCCCTGCAGTACGGGGTAATGACTACAGGACTGCTGAATCGGTAGCTCTCTGATAAGCACCGTCAATTACCGACCGACTACTTGCAGTGTATTTCTTCGATTACTTTTACAAGGCAATGTCCTAGGCGGTAGTCACCATCGGCTCTCTCTGCACTACCGGGAGTTAATAAAGTAGTCACTTGCGTGATTTATGGGCGCCCTCTGTTGTAGTTTTTCGCTATTCTGCTTACGACTGGTTTGACTCTGCACTACCATGTGCACTACCACGGGTTAATAGAGTAGCTACTTACCTAGGAGTCGGTGCAGTAGCGGTTCAAAAGTAGCGATTGACTCCAGCAGTACTGGAGGGTTGTCACGAAAATAGTGCCAAAGTAAAAGTGTGAGTATTATAACATCGTTTGAATTGATATATAGTTATTCGCATTGTAATTGCATACTCTAGCAATGTTCTTTTTATACGAAAAGTTTGTACGTTTAACCTATGCACATAAGTTTCTATAACTGAATCAGATTTAAGCAAGTTTTTGTGTTGCTTGTTAAATCATAAAGGACCCATATCAACAAATTATATATTTTTGAAATCGAGAAGGCAGGATTGGTATTAAATTTACTTTATTTAAACTGAAGGATTTTTCGGTATTTATTTAGCACAGCCTTTTATTTTTGCCGGAAAAATAAAGTTACATTTTAACAGTTATTATTTGACTTTAAAAAAATTGAAGTCAACTTTTTAACCGTTTATATTGGACTCTTTTCCAAAATGTAGAGAATGCCCTGAGGACCTCAAGCACGTTAAAAAATCTTGTCTACAACAATATTTTTCAATTGACATTTTAATTTTTGAGAAAATGTGATAACCGTTATTTTGGGTCACTGGTAGTTTCATATAAATTTTGGCGTATTTATGTGAAATGAGAGTCAGAAGCAATCCTATTAGACGGAGAGCAAATAATCGAAAAAACCGGCGTACTTCATATCGATTGAAATTTCTTGTGGGCTTAGCTTGTTAATATATATGTACATACGAACAGCGGTCGGTAATTCTCTAGTGTAGGGTAACAACCCCTAAAAAAGGTCCGGAAAAGTCGGGAGGGGTACCGAACGACGCGTTTCGGCCCCTCTATTAACAATCTGGAGGGGGAGGGCTAATATTATTAACCATTTAAAAGTTATAAACAAAAAACTTTTGTTAAATTTCGTTGTTTTCTATGAGCAATTACCACGTCAAAAATGCACTAAATCACCAGTTTCCACTTCTAAAACGCTATTCTAAAGACTGTAAATCCGCCATTGTTGATATACATGTACATTAGACCACGTCAACAAAAATAAAAAATCCTGCAATGCGACCGGAATAAGGCTCAAATTTTAGGATTTGGTATAGTAACGATCCTCCATGAATCTCCCCTCTCTAGGATAATTCTAAGAGCTCCCGCCTCGAGCCTTTAGTTTTCCCATAGTAATTATGTACACGTAAGAAAAATAGTTATTTCCTTTTGAGGCCAATATATTTTTTTGAGATCAATGAAACAACTCGAAACTATAAGAGTACATTGATTACATTCCATTTAAGTATTATGCAGGCTCAGATGATTTAAATTCCTAAATTATCCTTTTTTAATCCATTCTCCAATATGGGTCAAATTTAGTACATGTATAGCAAATTTTTTTTTTTTCGAATTAAAGGAATCTGAACATGCATAATACTTAAATGGAATGTAATCAATGTACTCTTATAGTTTCGACCGTTGAGAGTGATCCTAGAAAATTATATTGACCTCAAAAGGAAATAACTAATTTCCTTACGTGTAATTCCTATGGGAAAACTAAAGGCTCGACGCGGGACCTCTTAGAATTGTCCTAGAGAGGGGAGATTCATGGTAAAACATTACTATACCAACTGCAAAAATTTTAGTCTTACTCTGGTCGAATTGCAGGATTTTTTATTTTTTTGACGTGGTCTAATGTACATACATATATCTTTCGTTATGTTAGGTATGTACTACATAATTCGCTCTACACAAATACTTATTTTTACATAAATATATATATCTACATATATATGTATGTATTTGTGCTTGAAATTTTATATTTGCATGTCATCAGCGCTAATTAATCCGGCTTGGATCGGGTTTTTCCATTTTTCCATCTCATCAACTCTCTGCCTTACGCAAGCTCTCTTCGTAGCAACAATTTTTTTGGCTAATTATATTTATTGCCGCAGATACGATGCTATATATGTATGTACGTAAGATGAGTACGCGTTGCTCAGCTCCACCCGACATCCAGTAATATATGTACATCTACCTGTATCTACACTTGTATCTTTATCTAAGGCATCCAATCCCGGACTATTTTGTGAATCCTGGGATTTCGGGATCTGAAATTGGTAATCACGGGACTCCGGCATATATTATTACCATTAATTAAAATATGCTAACAAACTAGTTTTGTAGTCTTGCTTTGGTGCAAGTACTAGAAATAAAAATAAATTTGTGTGTTTAAACAAAGAAATATAAATGATTTTATTTTATATCAGTTTAAAAAGCCAATTACAAACTGAATAAACTAAAAACGGATTCCGTAAAAAAATTGATGTCATGTCTTCGATTCGCTTCAAATTTTTTATGGGTTCTAAACATGAAATAAGCAAACACGTATTCGAGGAATTTTTTGTTTATTTTTCTTCGGATATATGATCTGTCAAAGAAATTTTTCGTGTTTCTGACCATTCATGTACTTCTTCAAATCGTTATATCTCGGGCTCTACTCATCGTAGAGGCTTCATCTTAACGTCGTTTTGAAGATAAAGAAACGGGCTTTCTATGATGTTTATGATTGTCCTAAAGTAGACTTAGATTTTAACAGTTGCACTTTTTTAAGTTGATTTGCATAGCGAAGACCAGTAAATTTGGGATTTAAAATTACATCATCGTAATAATTGTTTAATTCTCGATAAAAAACATAATCCAAAATAATTGGAGTTTTACAAGAACTATTTTTAAAATATTTTTTTTTTTATGACGAGGTGTTTGATTTTATGAGTCAATAATGAAGTCTCTACGATGAGCAGAACCCGAGATATAACAATTTGAAGAAGTGCATGATTATTTAGTCAGAATCACGAAAAAATCCAATCGAAATTGTGTCACCAAATTTGGTATCCGATATGAAAAAGAATGTCTCATGTCTGTGTTATATATATTATAACATAGAATAATAGTAGTGTTAGAATTGTAATATATTATTTGAATATTTGTAGGGTTGCATTTTATAATTCTTTTATGTCATTACAGTGTCTGAGTCTCGTTTCTTTTTAATTTGGTCGTAAATTAAATTATCCCAAAGGCTTTATCCCGGGATTTCGCGACTCAAAATAGGTCTCGGGACTCCCGGGATTCGGGATCCCGAATCGTGGTACTTGATGCCTTATAAGATACACATACTCGCATGTGGTTTAAGCGCGTATGTTTGCATACATGTCATGAGTAACGTGCAAGGTGTTAAAGGATATACATATATACATATGTACAAGGACATGAAATTAATTTTTAAGTATAAGCTTTCAAGACAGATTTTTGCAGTCAAATTACTTCACTTCGACTTCGTTTATACTGTACTTATTAGTAACTAGAAGCAAAATGAAATGAGTTCGATGCCACATGCGCTCAACTCCTGAAAGAAGTGAAAATTATAAAATTAGGATGTACTGTAATTAATGTTTTCCCCAAGTACAAGCTACTAGCGGAAGAGGATTCCTCGACCACCTTTGTTTAGCCCAACATTTTACCACTTTTGCTAAAATTTGATTCATTGTTAAATTAGTGCTATGAATTTTATGAGGCACAGCCTTCGCTTATTCCTTCCACTTCCTCGAGCAGAAAAGCATCAACAAAAGATGCTGAATAGCGAACAGTTCATAAAGCAAAAACAAACAATAAAGTTTATTTTATTTGTGCGATCTTATTAGCTTCAGCTGTTTGCGTTGTAGTAAACTTGCCTCATTATAGTGAAACTTTAGCTTCTTAGACTTATTGTACGTTCTATGTATGTATGCACATACATTTGTATATGTCTATGCGCGTGTTTCCATGTGCAAGCAGGGACTGTGTAAGTATTTATGATTAAATATACCAACATTAAACAAACCAAAGTTAAGTGATTCTTCTCTTTAGATTCTAAAGTTTAGAATATTATAGCGTAGTGGCATCGCTAGCGAATGCATTAAATACATACATACATATGTATGTATAAATATGTACATCTTCCTGAAGAAATATTTTCTTGCGGAACGTATGATATTTACGTTAAATTCAAAAGCGGACTTAAAGGCGAGGTTTTTCAGTAGTTTTTTGCTCTAGCCTCCGCTACAGCCGTGTATTTAGACCAGCGCGCTATACTTGGAACTTGGTTCAATGCTCGTCTCACTCATCAGCGAAATGGTAGGGTGTAATCGAACTTCAATAATTCGAACCGTCAAAGTCGAACCGCTATAACTTATAGCTCCCATACAACTGATTGGTGATTTTAGTTATCTGTCCTGGTTGACCATCCTGTGGAAATGATCACATGTTTTTAACCCTATGCATTTGTACAATATATTGTACATTTATTTTTTTGTAACATTGGAAGCGTGCTACTAAAAATCTTATTAATATTTTTGAAAACAAATGAAGTTTTGGACTGTCCCGAATAGTTTACGAAAGTTCAAAATCGAAAACGTTTCAAAAATATTTTTAGAATTTAGTTTAAAAATAGATAATTTTATAAAATTCCAGTGACACGCAAGTGGTGGTAATTTACTGTACAAAAAAAAAACGTGCAAGTCAAGTAAAATCACTAAGAAAAGCACATAGCATGGAAATATAAAAATCATTTCATCATATAAAAATGATAAAATTCAACTATCCTGATGTTAATTATTTTTCCTGAGCGGTCAAAAAAAAGTACAATATATTGTACATTTACACTGAAGGGATGTAAGTATCTTGTACACTATATTGTACAAACGTGCGCAAAGGCGGCAGTTGAAAAGGTAATTGGTGTGGTTTTTGCCTTGTATTTTCAAGAGTTTGTATGCTGTTGTTGCAGTAAAGGGTAGGTTTTTGATTTCTTGATCTACTGAAAACAGAAAAACCGGAAAAAGGGGCATTTATATTTTATATTGCAATTGTATCTGAAATTTTCGTCAAAATTTCTTTATATAATTCACTTCTCATGGAGAAAATTTAAATTTTTTAATGCGAATCTTAACTAAAAATACTTAAAAAGATATAAATTATTCATTCCAACATGACTGAAGTAAAATCAATTTTGTACTTACATAAGTTAATTTTCAATGATATAAAAGTTTTATTCCGTCAAACTTAGTGAAATATTTGTTGTAAGCTTGTATTAAATTTTTTTTTTT
>NW_016157377.1:331475-332054 GCF_001687245.7 Rhagoletis zephyria
CATTGTTGCCGCCAGGGAGTGAAGAGGAAAAAATTTATTTCGCTTTGCGAATAACCGTGCTATGAAATGCCGCACAACTGGAGAATTTCAAGAACGGATATAACACTTTCCTTAGGTTATTTAAACCGGAAAATGACCAGGTTTGGACCTTAATCTTAGCAGACAAATGTGCCAATGAAAATCGTAAACGTGAATTGTTGGTGAAAATGTTGGACCAAAAAGTTTCAATAAAATATATAAAATTTTGGGCGGGACGAAGTTCGCCGGGTCTGCTAGTTTTTTATATATAAGAATTCGAGAAAACTTCACATAAACCATCTGCATTATAGCGCGAATAGGTATGCCGTGGGTTATAGGAATGTATGTGTACACATGGGCGTCGCTACGTAGGGGCTTTGAAGTTTACCTTTTATGTAGGTATACAATCTTCGATTATTACCGCAGCGACCACAAAAATGCAGTTGCCAATATAGCAACTCAGTTGCAAGCTTGCAGTTGCCATCTGTAAAACCATTTCAGCCAGGGCCAAGGTTATAATACCATTTCATGCTCATGAAAGGTACAGTTTTCAGATTTCAA
>NW_016157378.1:0-5734 GCF_001687245.7 Rhagoletis zephyria
CAATTTTTTAAGTTTACTAGATGTAAGGCAACTTTTAATTTTCTTTATATATTGCATGCTTTAGTTTTAATTGTTTAAGTTAAGTTGTAAAGGTGAAAATAGGCCTCCTGGGCAACCGAGCACATTAAAAAAAATCGGTAACGCGCGTAAAAGCATACCTCACAAGTGGTGTGGAAAATGCAAGAACAAATATAAATGGAATAATTTTCGAAATTATGAAATGGTTATTGGTATTTTCCATCTCAAAGGGGGTGATTAATTTGAACGTTATTTAAGCTGCCTTTTTGTCGTTTAACCAAAATCTACCCGTGTAAATTGCAATTCAACCGTAAAATGTAAGCGTTTTGGCTAGTCGATATCAGTAAATTTTCCAGTCGACAGAAATCGACCCGTGAAAAGGCAACTTCAGGAATTTTTAAATTTTCTTTTTTTTTTTTTGCTTGAGCGTCTTTTGAAGATGTGCCAAATTATATTGTCGCCTTAAATACAAAACAACAATTTCTTTAAGCCATCTTGTGCAGCAATTTGTTGATCTTATCCTCACGGCTACCGAAATCACCAACCTCAACGTAGTGATTAGCCTTCTTGCGCCAGCCTCGGGTTGATGTGTTGAGCTTGAATAGCAACAGGAAGTTGGGGGCTTTCTTGAAGTGAAGTGAATCAACGCGCTTCGCGAAATTTGCGTTCGATCACAAAGCAGAGATTGGGACACGCTTGACCATTCCACGTTTGTACATCAATTCACAAACTGATTTAAGATTTGGATAACCCCATATAGGGGTTCGGCATACGTAGCATATTAATGGTTGCCTTGCTCAATTTGATGAACACACCGTTTTAATGTGGCGAAGACAGAACTGTAAAACTACGCACTTTTTGTGCAACTTTGTTGATACCGCGGATGCGGATCACAAAAGCCAATTTGGATTTTTCAGGCCCGTCGAATTGGCCGCATTTCTTTGCCACACAGCGTTACTCCATCTCACGGCGTCCATCACGGAGTTTTCTTGTTTGATATTTCTCAGCATGCACCAAATTTTCACATTTACGGAGTGCAATCACAGCAGAGCGCTTTAGTTTACGTTTGATCAGGGTAGCAATTTGCTGACCTGCTCTTGCTGAACTGCAGCTTCGGCTCGGGGACAGGAGGCAGCTTCCTGGAAGGTTGTCTGCCCTTTGCTAGCGGTTTCTTACCGGCCCATGATGGCAGTCATCTTAACTTGTTACTTAGCACGTTGAAAAGGCGAAAAAAAGTTCGCCAAATGTTTGGAGCACATCGTAAATGAGCCACTCGATTTATAACATTTCTATAAACAATTTAATTAAATACTTTTTATACATAGATATGCTGCAACCATGCACTTACTTTCCCAAATTCCATCCTGTTTATCGGCATAATTTTCCAAATATGCCAGCTACTTCATTACTAATTACTAAATTTTCCAACTGCGCCTTCTTTGTTGGCTCGACATATCCTAAAAAGACAAATTTACATTAAACAATAGAAATCGCAAAAATTAGTAAATAAAATACTTGCTTTGTTTTGTTTTGTTGTCAAATTTCTGAGAAATATGAATTCACCACGATGCGATACAGAAAGAACAAGGACCAGGGATGTAATTTTAAGTAAATCTATTATTCAGCGGCAAGGCGCAGAGCGTTCGGGGCAGCAATATTAATTTGTATCAAATATAACATTAAACGGTGGTTCTAATACATTTTTTGATATTATTAACCAGAGTACATACATTATATGGTATTTCTTTCAAAATTAATGTACTATATGAACTTTTTTTTCAAATATTTCTTAAGTTTCTTTCATGAGTGCTGAAAAGCAACCATGCGTGTAAGAAATTGTGTGCTACCTAAAATTTCACCTCTGAAAACTTTATCCCCATAAAGGACTTCACCACAGTTTTTTTACTGGATATACTGAGAGCCAAACGCTTACCTAGCAAGACTGCGCACTTGTTCAGCTTTTTATACTCGTTGCTGCGTATTTGGTTTGAGAATTCGTCGTGCGCGCTGTCCCGATGGTAGCTGGCGAACGAAGTGGCTGGTATGCTGCTAGCAGTGTTTTGCCTGATGCTATATGAGTGTGCCGAAGAGTGCATATGTACATTATTGCGTATGTAGGTGGTGTATGTATGTGCAGTGGAGTGTGTATGCTTCGTTTGTCGGTATGTATCGGAGAGTATGTATATGCGTTGTTATGTATGTACAGTGGTGTATGTATGTATGTATAGTGGGATATATATGTACCAGGGATGAAAAATGGAAATTTGAGATTGTACTTAATATCATAAAATAAATGTACCTAAATGAGACAGATTGTACCTAAAAAAGGGACATCATTCATTTGTAGTTTTTTTATAAATTTTATTTAAAACATGAATACAAAGGATGGATGTACTTTAAACATGATTAGGTTTTTGTTTTTTTAACTGAGCCTATATCTATAGAATGGGAATCGGAGAAGTGTTGTTTTTGTCAAATTTTGACTACTGAAAAATATTGGCGAAAAAGACAAAAAAAAAAAAACACTTTGCGAAGTATACTTCTTTATCCAGCAACAACGCGAAAAGTCTGCTAATTTATCCGATTCCTTTTGACAAGTCTAGAGAAAATAATCAAATTACCGTAAGTAACTTCGAAAGCATTTTAAATATATTTCCAGAAATCAAAATATGGGTCAATAATAATAATTGTACCTAAAATCCACTGACTGTACCTAATGTACCTTTAAGTCATCAAACGTCGAAAAAAGGTACGATTGTACCTACTTTTTCATCCCTGGGGTGTACGGTGGGGTACGAATGTACTCTATCGTGCTGTATACTATTGTATCGTAGTGAATCGCTACGTTACAAAGTAATAATTAAAGCATAAAATTTGAGATTTGGATAAGAATAAAATAAATAAATAATTCATGCAGTTATTAAATATTCTTAATTTTTGTCTATAGTTTGGCTGGTTTATTGATAATTGAAATTAATCAAATAATTATATAAATCGTGTAATTAAAAAAAGTACAAAATAATTAAAAATTATCAAAAATAACAAAATAATCATGTAATTAAAATTAGTGAATTCATTAACAATTTTTAATTAGTTATATTAATCATTAAAAAGGTGCTGATATTGGTATATAATCATTAAACGGTTATCCAAAAAATATGTTTTATTTAATAATCATTATGATTATTAATCATTATTTAACAGGTCTGGTATAACTACGGTGACCATAAATATATTTTGAAAATGCAGGATAATTTTCAAAAAATTTACCTACATATAATTGCGTAGTATAACAATAACAAAAATATACTGCATATATACATTCCTCGTCATTTGAATAGCGCAACCTTTTTTTGATTTTCTACCATACAAAGTATGCTTGACAAAATTTTTATATGGAGGAAAATGCGCAGCACCGTCAAAAAGAATTGTCGCCCCAATCTTTATTTTTTTCTTTTAATTTTCGAAAATTTTTAAAATGGGATGTAGACGTAAAATATGCTATATTTTTATAAAAAGTTAATGAATATTAAACAAACAAAAGGAAAACTGTACCTACTAAGTATTAAAAGGATGCGCTATTCAAATAACGAAGAGTGTATATTTCTTAATTATTAATCCCATTTTAAACTTTAAACATAAATCACATTTGCTTCATTAGTATTAATCTTTTAGTAATGAATATTTACAAAATTATAATAGGGCATATTACATATTACTTGACACGAAATATGAACCTCTGCAAAGCAAATTTTTTAGGCAAACTGATCGTTGGGTCGTTGAACACGAAAAAAGACCCATGGTTTCAAAGAAGTGTTTTCGAGATTTGTTCGAAAAACGTATTTTTAGTACTTTTTCAGTTATTCTTCAATATCTCATGAAACGACCAACAGTTCGAAAGGTATTGATGGGCTCTTTGCAAAAATATATATTTTTTGTGCAGATTGTGTTCCGTAACATCTACATTTCTCATCAGATTTTCATTTACTGTAAAAAGAAAATGATTGAAATTTAGATTTTTCGATTTTGGTCGCTTGTAACACTAATAATTTTCATCGAAATCGGCAAAGTAATATATTTTTGTAAGAGGACTGTAGGTAGCTTATGTTGATTGGATAATTTTTTCATGAGATATTGACGAATAGGTTCGAAATGTACCAAAAACACGTTTTTCGAAAAAATTACGAAAACGCTTGTTTGAAAGGAAAATTGGCTTGGAAAATATTTTTTTTCTTAAGCGATTACCACAAAATTTGTAGAACAGTGTTTTCGATATATTTGATGCTGGTCTTCAATTTCTCGTCATCCATTGTCCATAACCGTACAATATTTAGAACGCATTGACTAGTTGAACCTTCAAAACCAGCTTACCCTTATGTGACACTGCTTTTATTTCGATAAGGAAAAGTTAATCATAAAATATAGAAGAAAATGCGGGACAAAAGCAGGACACTTGGAAAAAATCAGTACATTTTGGGGGTTTTCTGTTTTGAAAAACTACGCAGGACAGACCTTTAAATAACAGTACGGTCCTGCAAAAAACAGAACGGATGGTCACCGTAGGTATAACTGAATATGTACTCGCTTTAATGGTTTACAATATATTCAAATAAAAGTTATATTTTGTGTACTTTATTTTATTAAACTGTCGAAGTCAAGCATGAACAAATCGTTTTGTACTTGGTACAACTCTGGTAATTTTCGAACTAGTTCGGTTTCAGTCAGGAAATTCTAGTTGTAAACTAGTATTTTTAACCGACTTCCAAAAAAAGGAGGAGGTTATCAGTTCGTCGGAATATTTTTTTTTTTGTTTTATGTATTATACCGCATAACTTTGGAGCACGTCAACCGATTTCGATAATTTTTTTTTTTTGCATCGGAAAGTTAGGGTCTCAGAGGTGGTCCCATACTAATCTGGTTTAGATCCGATCATTGGATCATGATATATATATATATATATATTTTTTTTTAAGTCGTTTTTATTTGCCAAAAATTACTTGTTCCAGTTTAGTTTGGGGTTTCACTGCAGGGTTATAGTCCAATTCCAACAATGTGAACAACATACAACTATCGCTTTGACTAGCGGGTAGTTATATTGAGTTTACATACGGTTTTAGTATTTTTTGAATTACATCCACCAATATGAAATACATTGAACTGGGAGTGTCCGGTTGGGAGCTTCAACCTCTTCTGAGCTGCTGACGAAATAAAGGTTTTTTGGGACCTTTGGTCAAGCAGTGCTCTGAGTTGAAACTCTTCTCTTCGATGCTCTATTGTCACTCTTTGTGCTGTGGGATGCGCGCTTAGTAAACACAAACAATTAACTTTGCAAACAAAACTATATACAAACAAGTAAGAAAGGCTAAGTTCGGGCGGAGCCGAACATTAAATACCCGGCGCAAGTATTAAATATATGTTTTTTCACCCTTCCGAAACCTTAGGCTAGATGGTAAGCCGAGTTGTAACAATTTTGAGTAAATTAGCGTCCTTCAATTTCGAAATATTGAAGTTTCAAGCATTTCTTAAATTTACCGTTATATGAGAATCGGCCGTTATATTAGTCCGATTTCAATAATTTTCAACATTTTGCTTACACGTGGCAAGTACAATAACCAAACCGAGTTTGGTACAAATTGGTTGAACGGTTAGCGAGATACATATATGTAATCACAAGTGGGCGGTGCCACTCCCATTTTCCAAAATTTTACCATAAACG
>NW_016157378.1:7177-17790 GCF_001687245.7 Rhagoletis zephyria
CTGATCATTTATGTATACATTTGTCTATATCTATCTCGATTCGTTTTGGCTGTTACAAACAACCGTTATGTGAACAAAATTAATATACCCTTGTGCACAAGTGCGCTCGGGTATAACAAAATAAAATCAAAGCTTTAATTCGTTTCTCATTACATAACTCAAATTAAATTAAAAGAATGAACTGTGCTATATGTAAAGGAAAGGTTGATCGTGCGGATTTAACCAAAGTTGTATGCATTGAATGCAATTTCTTTTTCCACGGAACTTGTGTACAAATTACATCAGCTGAAATCAGTTATATGAAAGCGAACAATGTTAAATATCGCTGCAACCAGTGTACATCTGTTCGTCGAAGTTCTCTCCATCGAGATACTTTCTCAGCAACTCAACATTCGCAGCAATCAACAATTCCATCAACATCGCAGTGTAAGCCAAAGGCAAAACAATCAAACTTAACCGGTTTGCAAATATCTGCAGAGTCACACCAACAACAAAATAAATTAACAAATACCACGAACAATAAAACAAATAATAGCAATGACAATGCTGGTACGGTAAACGGAAAGTCTGTGAGGAACGAAGAGAATGAAGTGAATGAAGAAAATGTAACTCTTCATCTATTATACAAAGAGATAATGTGCTTAAAGGCAATCAATATTGATTTTCTGGAGACTATCAACAGTTTAAAAGATGAGAACAAAGCTTTAAAAGAGAAAATTGCTAAGCTTGAACGTCAGGTGAACTCTAGCGCGCAGAAACAGCTGGAGAATGAAATAGAGATAGTTGGTGTACCTAATGTTGAAGCGGATAACATCAACGAGTGTATTGAGAATATTTTTACGAATGCACTAGGCTTATCTGTATCAGCTGAGCAAATTGAGAGATGCTATATAAAAAAATTAAAACCTATCAATGCCTCCTCAGCCCCGCGCACCAATATATGTGTACGTTTCTCTTCACGTGATGTCAAAGGAAAAATAATGCGCGCGAAATCGATCGCTAAGCAAAAACTCACGTCTGGGATTTTTTCTGCCGGTAACAGTAGACAGAAAATATATATTAATGATAACCTTACCTACTATAACAGAGCTCTGTACGCTGCTGCAAATAAGTTTAAAAAAGAGAAACATTATAAATATCTATGGGTTAGGAACTCCAAAATAATGTTAAGAAAGGCTGACAAAAGTGATGTTGTTGTTGTGAGATCTTTTGACGACTTGTCTGGGTTACCAGACTAGTTTATCTTTTTGTTTTATTTATTGCATTTTTTTAACTCTTAAGTGATGAATTTATTGCTCCAAAATGATCTCAACAGCAACAATCTCTCCACTGTCAGCCCTATTAACAGTACCGATTCAATAATTCCACTTAAATATTGTTTTTATATTGTCCATCAGAATATTAGAAGTCTACGGCAAAACTTTGATTCTTTACTTTGTAATTTAGAAGCATTTCCAGCCTTTCCGGATATTATCTTTGTGTCGGAAACATGGATATATTCTCATGAAAGTGAATTTTTCCACATACCGAATTTCAATTTTTATGCAAATAGCAATGATGATTATTCTGCTGGTGGAGTTGGTGTTTTTGTACGTAATACATATGATTGCGAGATAGTAAGGTATAATCTGCGGAGTGCAGATGTAGTAAAAGTTCTGTTAAAAAATAACAACAAAAATGTATCCCTAATCTGCGTATATAGGCGACATGCTGAATCTGTTCAGCACTTTCTGGAAGAATTTTCTAATTTTCTAAATGATGAGAGATCAAGCAATACAGTATTATTAGGCGACCTAAATCTGGATATACTGCAGACAACTACAATATCTGAAAGCTATCTAACCCTTTTGGCTAGTCATGGCTTTACTTCCTACATCAACGAACCAACAAGGATATCTTCGGGAACCTGTCTGGATCATGTTTTTTGTCGATTCGGTAGCATGTGCACTGCGAGGGGTCTAAACTTGGACCTTCTAATAACAGACCATACCATGACGGGAATCAAAATAGAAAACTTGTACCAAGGGCATAAGAAACCGAAAAAACAGCGTAATATAAATAAAATCAATTATGCGCAATTGAATGACATGCTGCGTCATGAAGATTGGGTTAGGGTTTATTCCGAGAATGACATCTCAAAAGCGTACTCGTTATTTTTAGAAACATTGCATTCTCATATAAGATCTGCAAGCTACACTTGTGTCCCACGAAGGCATAAAACCATACTCAAACCGTGGATTAGTTTTGACCTAGTCCATAAAATCAAACTTAAAAACAAGCTAGGCGGTAAATGTCGTAAGCATCCATCGAATCGGGAACTTCGCTCTCGTTATGGCAAATTATGCAAGGACTTAAGCAAAGACATCCAATCACAGCGTGACAATTATTTTCGTAATAGATTTGTTGATTGTCAAGGTAACTCGAAAAAACAATGGGAACTCATTAATAGCGTTGTCAATAGGAAACCTGTAAGTGATGAACAGGTAATCTGTTTAAACGAACGTGGCCAAGATATTTCAGATCCCTCCATTGTTTCCGGCATTTTTAATGACTTCTTTGTGTCGGTAGGGCAATCTTATTTCACTCCATGCAATTGTATCATATCGAGTAGTGACGTAATCAGTTCCAGTAATAGTTTTTTATTTGAACCCTTCACAGGTTCAGAGATTTTATCGATTATTAAAAATCTAAACAACTCTGGTTCTTGTGGTTATGATGGCATATCTAATAAACTGCTTAAGAGTACAGCCCTTAATCTAGTAGATATTTTGAAACATCTTTTTAATACTAGTGTTTACTCAGGTGTCTTCCCTGAACAGTTGAAATGTGCGATCATTATACCTCTATTTAAAAAGGGTAACAAGAAGGACAAAAATAATTATAGGCCAATTTCCCTGTTGCCATCTGCCTCCAAAGTTTTCGAAAAAGCACTAAAAAGTCGTATATTACTATTTCTTGAAAACAAAAGTTTCTTTAGCTCAAAACAGTTCGGGTTTAGATCAGGCCGCTCAACTGAAGATGCGCTCCTTGAATTTTGTTCATTCATCTATAAAGAGTTAGATATCAAAAAAAGCTGCGCGAGTCTCTTCGTTGACATCACGAAGGCTTTTGATACGGTGGACCATGAATATCTACTGCATAAATTGTATTGTGCCGGCTTTCGTGGATTTATGCATGACTGGTTTAAATCCTATCTAACAGGCAGGATGCAAATGGTGAGAATTCAAGGCACTCTCAGTGAACCTAACTCAATAAAAATAGGGGTTCCGCAAGGTTCTGTGTTGGGTCCTATTCTTTTTCTTGTTTATATCAATTCCATCTTTGACTTACCTTTTAAAGGGAATGTCACTGCTTTTGCTGACGACCTTGCCATAGCATATGGGTCAAGTAATGTTTTTGATTTAATTGCCAGTATAAATTATGATGTCTCTATTTTAAGATCTTGGTTTGCAAAACATAAACTCATTATCAGCAGCAAAACCAAGCTTATGTTTTTTAGTCTGAATTCTAGGCAACCTCCAGATGTCAACATAACATTTCATTCTTCAGATTGCGAACGTTTTGCCAATCATCAACATTTGTGTCCTGAGTCAAAATCTAATACTTTCAATTCTCTTATACCCTGTAGCGCTAATTGCTTTGTTATTGATATAGTTGAGGAATTTCAGTATCTAGGTCTTATCGTCGATAACAATATGAATTGGTTCAGTCACATTTCTCGTTTGAATCAATATCTGCAATATTCACTACGTTGTCTCTACCAACTCAGGAATTACTGCTCTAGTTACACCCTGAAAACAGTTTACTACGCGCTTTTTCACTCTAAGTTGTTATATGGTATCACCTGTTGGGGAGGCTCCAGTCTTAATAAAATCCAGCCATTAATTACATTGCAAAAGAGTGCTATACGAAAAATTTGCAAAGTGAAACGATTGCATCCTTCAAGGGAGCTTTTTAGAAGGTTATCGATTCTTCCAGTGAGAGATCTTTATTATTTTAAAGTTTTGAAAGTTTTTTTTTTTAGGTGTGGTTATCTGGAAAGCATGTCATCTGAAGTCTATAATCTGAGGAGAAACGCAAACAATACAGTAGCAGTGCCTTCTTGGAGAACCACACACTCTAACAAATTCTATACAATAGTGTCTCGCAAATTATAAAATGCACCACCTGCCGTTATTCGCGACTTAAGGAATCTTCACCAGTTTTTGAAACATGTAAAAGCCTTCCTTTTAGGCATGTCGTATCTTGAAATCGAAGTTTTGCTACGGACAAATAATTGAATAATAAATTTACGCCTTTAAGTTTTGTAGTTAATTAATTATTCTCAAATACAACTGCTATCTGATGTACATAATTTTTGTTAGAAGTTTATAAGTTTTGTTACTTCTTATCTTTTTTAAAATTTACCATTTTTTCAACAGTCCACCCCACTGTATTTCTAACATAACTAGGATTGGCATTTGACGCTATGTTATGCTTAACATATAAAATGCCCTATCTTTTCTTATATCTAGTACGTTATACATATACATGCTTTGCAATATTGTGATTATATTTGAAATTTATGTAGATATAAGCAAAATGATTAATAAACTGAAACTAAAACTATCGCAGTTGGGAGGAGAACTTCATTTTCTTTGGCAATTTGGAGCAAGTTAACAAGCGCGGAGTTTGAGCAGGTGTGTTGCTTATCCGGCTTGTAGCTTGTTAACTCTTGGGGGTAATCTTTGGTGATCGCGTGAGCTGTGCTGCGTTGCGCTAGTACATTATGACTTTGCGTATTGGTTGGGTGGTGAATCACGGGGATCACTTGCTCTTTATTTTGTGGGTCTGTGGTCTTTTGGATATGACCACAGCTTTCATTTATTTGTCGATCGGGGGTGATCGATTTATTAACGCTTTCATGTATGCTAGCCGTTTTGGAATGGCTATTATTTGAATGAACGTGCAAAAACGAGTTATGTCTTTTCTGACAGTACATGCATTTGAATGGCGACTTGCACTCTGCCAAGGTGTGATTGAGCGCGAGGCAGTTTCGGCATAATTTATTAGCTTTAACAAATTTGATGCGCCTGTGTATTGCGAATATTTTAAATATTGGACACTTGTTCATAGGATGTGGTGTGTTACATAAATAACAGCAAAACACCATTTCGGAATTTGTTGGAAAAGCATTTATCTTCTTTTGAGTTTTCATTGGATCAGAAGTCTTGCTTGCGTGTTTGGGGAATTAATGTTAATAAACTAATCAATTGGCAACGCGACTCGTAAGGTGGAATCGGTTCAGAAACATGTAAAGTGTGCAGAGCAAAGCGTAGGAATATTTTTTGCACTCTCGCCAAACGATTGATGTGAATAGCGTGATACGGTCTCCAGATAAACGCGGCGTATTCCAGTTTAGACCGTACAAAGGCAGTGAACAAAGCCTTAAGTGTGTACGGGTCAGAAAATTGCGAAGAATGTCGTCTAACAAAAGCTAGCATTGTGAGAGAGTTTGAGATCGTGTAATTTATATGCGCATTAAAATTAAACTTGGAATCAAAAAACACTCCCAAGTCTTTAAACACATCAACTGATTTGAGAACGGAATTAGCTATATGGTAAGAAGTGGACAGAGGTTTAGGCAGTTTAGGGAACGTGGCTTTGTGGCATTTATTGATGTTAAGGAAGAGATGATTCATGGCACACCAATTATAGAGCTTATTGACCTCAGAGTATACTTTCAGGTCTCCCGCGTAAAGAAGAAAACGAGCTGAAGAGAAACACGGCGATACATCATTGATAAAAAGAATGAAAAACAATGGACCCAGGATACTACCCTGAGGAACTCCAGAGGTTGCAATAAATGGTTTAGATGAGAGACCATCTATAACAACAATAGAACTCCTATTTTATCACATCAACCTGATAGCCACGTCGGAAAGTCGCAAAGCAATCCTCTGTAAAAACTGAGAGATTAGTTAATGTGGATCTGGCCGCCATGAACCCATGTTGGTTAGGACTAATCAAATGCTTCACAATAAAATGCAGCTTATTTTTTATAATGCATTCGAATACTTTGGAGACCGACGATAGCTTTGAAATTGGCCTATAATTCGTAATATCGTTTTTACTGCCACTTTTAAACACTGGGGTGATAGTAGTACGTTTCCAATCACTTATGAAGGTACCTGCAGATAGAGACCTATTATATATTAAAGTGAGCGGTGTCACTAAAGATGCACAATTTTTCAGCAGATTGACAGAAAGACCATCCACATCAGTCTATGAGGAATTTTTTATTTTGTTTATGCCTTCTATAACGTCAGCCTCCGTGAGAGTGAGTGATCCAAAATCAAAAATTTAAAATAAGTTATTAGAGGGGTTTCGACGAATGTTATTCAAATCTACATCAAGAACACCATCATCAGTCGCAAAATTAGATGAGAAGAAGTCAGCGAATAAGTTAGATGCTTCACTCACGGAGGATGCAGGGACACCATTATAGAAAATATTTTTGGGAATGCTACACGTATTTTTTCTAGACTGAATATAATCCAAAAATTCTTTGGATTATCTTTGATATTTAATTCAAAATTACGAATATAGTTATTATATAAGTCCTTATTTAACAAAGAGAATTTATACTTATAAGAAATATTCAAATCATAAAAATGCCGATTATTGGATGACTTGTACCTCTTAAAGTACTTGTTCCTCAAATTTTTTAAATGCTTGAGCTTAGTCGAGTGTCACGGAAGCTGATATTTTTCCACGAGTAAACAGGAACAACATTAGAGCACACTTCCGTAATGGAGCTTTTGAAAATTTTAAAGTAGCCATCCACTTCACTCTCACCAAACAAAGCATCCCAATCAAATTCACTGAAAACCAAATCACAACGAGCGTAATTAAAACAATTTGATTTTACGGTAGGATAATCAAAAAACTCATAAAATACGACTTTCAACAAAACAGGCGAGTGATGCAAGTTACGCGGCGAGATTGAAGAGGGAGGCTGCGATACAATAGAATGTAAGCCATTACTAACAAATATCAAGTCTAGAAAGCGATTCAAACAATAATACAAGCCGTTGACCTGAACTAATCCAATCCCTAGTAAATTATCAATAAAGTAAGATTCATAAGAACTATTAATATTTGAGGGTGTCAAAAATGCATCATTATTCAAAAAATGCCAATTAAGATTACTTAAATTAAAGTCACCAAGAACACACAGTTAATCGTTGCTAACGACACGGTGAATGGCAATCACATTTTCGACGTGGGCCCGATATAAAGCATCATTACTAGCTGGAGGTATTTAAGAGGTGCAGAGATAGAGGAAGCCGTGGGCACCACGCAANGCAGGTGCTACATCAGCAACGTCAAGTTCACTACAATCACTGGTCCCAACAACAAGAATCTGATCAACACGAGTCTGATTATGACGCTGTCTATCACGTTTACTCTGCACTGTTTTCCAGCCAGATTTATCGGCAGCAGCGGCAGTATCTACAGCATCCACAGGTACAAGCTCATCAACAGCCGGACCAACATTAGTTTCAGACACAACAGTTTCAACAGCCAATGGGGAAATAGGCAAACCAGGGGAAGACGAATTACCAGCAGCGCTATCTAATGAAGAGTGCTTGCAAATTATCACCAAAACAATCAGCACTTGCCAGCATTGGCGAGGGCGAGACAGCAGCAGCATCAGCTTCAGTAGAAATGTTCAGAATAGAGAAATAGCGATTACAGTTGCTATTAGCGACAGTAGCATTGGTCGGAACGGCTGCACTTTTCAGAGCACTAACATCAGCAGCTAGCATCGCCAAACACTTGGCATTTTTGTTGTTGGCAGCATTAATAGACAGGCAAATAGAATTAATTAGATTCTTAAAATCATCAAATTTCGCTGATAAGTCTTTGTGTTTAATGTCTAGAGCACAAATGACCGAATCAAAACCAAGCTTCTGTGTAGCCAGAACAGAGTCATATGCTTTTATAATTTTTTCCGGCACATTAACACAATCCGAGCACCTGTAACTAATATACCGATTCTTCTTAAAAAGATTAACATCATACTCAGATACAGGTCCTTGGCAACAAGCGCGGTGGAATCGTTTTTTGTAAAACCCACTACACGCCACTATTGAGGAGTCATTTCTAGCAAATGATTTATCACACTTTCCACAAGAGTCTTCCATTTGTGATATAAATTGAAAATACATACAAAGACAAATTCGCAAAGAAAAAGCAAGAGCGAACTAAAAACATGTCTTTACACCTCGGCTACTCGTATTGTATTTCGAGGGCCGTCTCTGTGAATTCCTCTATGGGAGAAGAGGTGAGTCTGGCACAATATCTCATGAAGCTACCATTTTCAATATTAAATTTTTGCGTACACGGGTTATGAGATTTTATTTTTTCTGAGTTATTTGCTTCGATAGAAGTCTGCAGCTTTTCCATTGTTTTTGGGGGAGCTGCTTTCCTTGGAATTTTGGAAATAAGTTTCGAGCTTTGTTCAGTTGGCATTTTGAATATTTGAAGACTAATTTATATTTAAATATTTTAATACGTAAATGAGGCTCTTGGTTGAGCAATTTGTTGTTAATTGGGTGTTTTTGTGGACTGTATGTATTTAAATGTATGTATATTTGTGACCCGTGAATTTTTCTACTAGGTTTTAATTTTTTATTTTTGTGTTATATGTATATTTATAGGTATATATATATTTTTTTCAATGTAGATACAGAGTGTGCCATTTTGTTCAATATATATTTTTCGGAACTGGTAAATTTGCAGTTCGGTTATTACCACCAAATTTACTGTTGGGTTCACTTTCTTAATATGTGTATTATTTAATATATATGTGAATGTACATATATAGGGCTCGAAATCTCATCTTGTGTAGTGAAATTCCAACAATGTGAACAACATACAACTATGCAAAATGAAACCATCGATATTATCGATAGCCCCATCGATAGTTCTCCATCACTATCAAATGCATTAAGATTTTTGTATCTAAGATTAACGAAGTTGTAGAAACCACCGTATCAGTTTTGAAATGGTCTTGGATGGTATTTAAAAAAGAAAAAAAAACAATGATTCAGAAAATATTAAAAAGAAAACACAGAACACTTAAGATGAACTTATGCCTATTTTAAGTTAAGAAACATAAGTGGTTTTTGCAGGAAGGGTTAAATAAATATTATTTGCGATGATAATACAAAGATTTTCCGGTCAAAAATTTTACTATAGGATGATTTTGCACCTAGTTAGCATTTTTAAGGATAATCGAGTTATATTTTTTATCCTCTTATAGAAGATTCCCAATGTTAGCTCAAACATTTGTTTATGATGACATAATAGGAACGCGAAGAAAAAATGGAAAAGGCAAAACCTTTTGGTTAAACCTTGTAGAAGCGAACCGTACGTCACGGTGGGCAGGAAGCGAAGATAGGTTGCATAAAAATGTCGACAAAATCTGAAAGCAGGGTTGTATTTGTTGATATCTTAAGGTTAAGAATCCGCTTAAATTGAAATCCTAGCTGCTCCTGTTTTAAAGATATCCACATTTTATATACTTCTGATAGGATATATTTGGCTTTGCACTTAACGGATGCTTTTTCATAATTAAGTTAAAAAAAATTTATTTAAATTCCATGCTGTCTGTAATGGGATTTGAACCCTGACGCTCTGGAAATTAGCAAATTGTGGCAAGCATCTTCGTGCACTCAGCTACAGCCAGACATGTAAATGTGCACTCAAATGTTCAGTTTGATTCAACACCACGTGTGCGTGGTATGAAAGTATTGTTTTTAAGTACGAACATTTCAAAACGATAATCAAATAAAACATATTCATGTTTACTATGCGTTATTTCCCCCAGTAAATTCATAAAATTTTTCTTAATATTACAACGCCTTTTTCTCTCAGCGTAGTCATTTTTAAGCAAAATTTGTGCAATCAAATCGAAAACCGGGACACTTAAATGAAACCCGGGACATTTTAAGGTTGGACCGGGACGACGGGACAAATAGTCTAAAACCGGGACATGTCCGGGAAAACCGGGACGTCTGGCAGCCCTACACACAAAGCGCATACTTTCATGCGATTTTCTTTATGATCGCATTTGTGTTCTGGATGTACAATAGTCATTATTTCCTGACAGAAGAGTACATAAATACCAAAATAAATCTCATACAAGCTTTGAATTTATTTACTTATTATGCGGAGTACCGTTGGCCTAAGTTAGAGCATTTTTATTTCTTGCACAAGCGCAGTGCGACTGGCCTGCGCTACTTGCTTATAGCAACAAACCTTTAATAAAAAATTACTACCGTATTATATAGCATACAATATTGTATACATACATACATATATTGCGATATTGAAAGTGTTTGTAATGAGAAAGTTCACGCTACAGAAAAAGGTAATTGTGGTGTTTTACCTAAGTTGTATACCGGTAGCGCCCAATAAATCTCGATCAATTATTCTTTCGGTAGGAAAAAATGAAAATGTTTCACATTGATTTGATCCGTTTTAGTGAGTTAAAAAAGGGGAACAGATTTTTATGAGATTTCTTTTCGTATAAATATGCTCTAATTATCGAGAAGTACGCCTTC
>NW_016157378.1:17815-22607 GCF_001687245.7 Rhagoletis zephyria
TCAATCGTTTCCAAGGCGCACCACGTAGAGGCAACTTACTTTGCACCTCTTTGTTCTTTTTTTGGTTTTATTTTTTTATATTTTTTTCTTGCTTTATTTTTTTATATTTGTTTTTTGTTTCCTTTTATTTTTTTTTGTTGGCTTACCATATAATATAGTCACGCATTTTAGTATTTAAATATTTTATTATTTAGTTAAGTTTTTATATATGCTGGAATGAAAATGTCATTACAGTTTTCTTCAGGCGACTCACAAAAGTTGGTTTATCAATCATATTTATTTTGAATCTATCCCAGAATTTAATGAATTCCCTATGAACTGACTTCCCGGCCTGCTCGGACCATAATCCTAAACCATCGTTATTCAAGAATGAAATAGATTGCTTTAAATGTTTAAGGATAAAATGGATTTTGACAGTTTGAGAAATTCCAGTACTTTTCAAAGCTGTGCGGAGTTCGTTAAGATTTTTATCAAAATTACTAAGATCCGCTTGTTTTGCGGAAAACCATGTATTCACGATTTTGCTCATGGCTTTGAACGAGGCAATATATTTGGTATTGTTTTTACTGAGAGTTTCTTCCATACAAACTATGTTCGACATTTTTTTGTATGTGGAAGACACTGTAAGCAAAAAATAAATAATTGCAAAAAATCAACGAAATTTTCTGGTAACTTCAGACTTGCACTTTACTAATTGGCTCAAAAGCTACATTTTAAACATTTTTCTAAAAGATCTGATTAGAAATTGTGATCAGATGAAAGTGTCTCCGAGCCAATAATTTTGTACGGCACGGTACTTATAAGTAATCTAGGTTTCACGAAAAAAAAAAACAAATACAAGGTAACATTAAAATATCAGTCATTTGTTTCGTTGCTGTGAGCTTGTTTCAAAACTTCTGGTTTTTGCTATAATTGTAAAACTCTGTGCATGTCATTTTAACGTATTTAGGTACATACTTATATTAATCATCAACTATTGCTTATGCAAAACGTGCTACATTTAAAAAAAAAAATCGCATATGAAAGAGCACCAACCCAACTCGTAATAATTTAAGTATACAAATTTTAGTATTTACTATAGAAATATTCAATTGAAATACGCCAATATTAAAATGAAGCGCAACCGGCTAAAAACTTACATAAACTTATATTTTCACATAATATATATACACACATTTACTCACACATACATTGTTGAATATTTAATTCACAAGGATGTTTTTCTCTTTCGCAAAAGTCGGTCCTATCATAACTATGTAAAATGTGGATATCTTTAAAACAGGAGCAGCTAGGATTTCAATTCAAAGGGATTCTTAACCTAAAAATATCAACAAATACAACCCTGCTTTCAGTTTTTGTCGACATTTTTATGCAACCTATCTTTGCTTCCTGCCCACCGTGACGTGTAACATGACCAGTGTTTTGTGTAACGTTACCAGTGCCCAAATTATATGAGCAAAAATTGTCAATTGTCACCTTTCTTTTACAGAGACATAGATTTGACCATGCCTAATCATACCACTTAAAAAGCCCAGTTGGTTTTGTGTTATTTAACCCTTCGGAGGGCGCGCTTTGAAAGTTACACGACAGGGCGCGCCGCGGAAATTAAGCCGCAAGGTGTATCTCAAAGGTTGACTGCAATCTTTTTTTATTTATGTCGAAAAATCATTCAAATAAAACATTTGAATAATTTATGTTTATACTGAAACATATTATAAGTATTTATTTTTTTAAATTTTTATGCGTCATCATCAACAGTGGTGTTGGTATATTCTACACATTGTGAAATATGCTTTTTGTTACAATTAATACAACAAATATTTGTCTTATTATTCCTGGTACATATTCCTGGCTTCAATTTCTGTTCCGTAGCTGGTTCGCTTCTATATAAGTTTGAAAACATCTCCTTTGTTGTTTATGTCGAAAAATCATTCAAATAAAGCATTTGAATAATTTATGTTTATACTGAAACATATTATAAGCATTTATTTTAAAAATTTTTTTGCACCATTATCAACAGTGGTGTTGGTATATTCTACACATTGTGAAATATGCTTTTTGTTACAATTAATACAACAAATGTTTGTCTCATTATTCCTGGTACATATTCCTGGCTTCAATTTCTGTTGCGTAGCTGGTTCGTTTCTATATAAGTTTAAAAACATCTCCTTTCTTGTTATTGAAATTTTGACAAGGGACGACGGAAATTCGTTCTAAAATACTTCATTTAAAAACATCCTTTTTTCTCTAAAACCTAAGAAAATGAATATCATAACACTGTACGGCAAAATTAACTTTTTTTTCTGGGTATTGGGCCAAACCAATTTTTTTTTAAGAGGCTGAGTTATAGGTAAAAAAGTAATTTCTCCGTTTTTCGAAGTTAGCCTCCGAAATCGAGATGTGGGCCTTCAAAGTTCGAAATAGGACCTTTGGTAAAAAACTATATTTAATTATTGCATATAAATAACTAAAAACCTAAAAATACAGACGTAGTCCTCCATTTGCTCTTATTTAAAGAGTATATAACTTTTTTGTGCAAACGTATATTACAGGTGCTATAAGGGGAATTTGACCCCTTAGGGTCAAGGTCTTAGAAAAATTAAATTCCTTATATTTCAAACAATTTTGAACTGATTTTTAAAAAGTTTATATCGTTATAAATGTGATTAAACCCCATTTCTTTCGATATGCATATTTGTATACTTCGTATATAAAAATTTTAGAAAAAACACATTTAAACGAAAAAATACCTTATTTTTATAAAAAAAAATATTGTAAACAAAAAAATTACTAACTGATTAAAAAAAATAGGATCGTTGTAAAGACGATTAAATCCCCCTTCTTCTGATATGCATATTTGTATTCTTCGTATATAAAAATTTGAAAAAAAAACACATTTAAAGGAAAAAATACTTTTTATCAAAAAAAATATTTAAAACAAATTACTAGCCGTTTTTTAAAAGGTTATCGTTGTAAACCCGATTAAACCCCTTTTCTTCTGATATGCATATTTGCGTACTTCGCATAAAAAAATTATAAGAAAAAACATATTGAAGTGAAAAAATGCCTTTTTTTATTAAAAAAAATGTTTTAAACAAAAAAATACTAACCGATTTAAAAAAAATTGGTATCGTTGTAAAGGCGATTAAGCCCCTTTCTTCTGAAATGCATATTTGTATACTTCGAATATAAAAATTTTACCAAAAACACAGCTTAAATAAAAAAATACCTTTTTTTATAAAAAAAATGTTAAACAAAACAATTATATATTTGTATAGTTCGTATATAAAAATTTGAGAAAAACATTTAAAAGGAAAAATACTAATTTTTTCCTATAAAAAATATTTTAAACAAAAAATTACTAATTATTAATACAATTGAATACTTTATTAAAATAAAAAAGAAAATTATCCTTAATTTTTATATATAACCGGTTATGAAAAAATCAAAAACCATGGTATTTTTATATTTTTATATGCCTTAGACTTCTGTTACATATACTTTTGCTTCTTTGAACAAAAACGCTTAAAACACTATAAATTATTTGTTTTATTTAAATATGGTATTCAATTGTATTACTAATTAGTAATTTTTTTGTAAAATTTTATAAGACAAAATTGGTATTTTTTCCTTTTAAATGTTTTTTCTCCAATTTTTATATACGAAGTATAAAAAAATGAATATTAGACGAAAGGGGGTTTAATCGCCTTAACAACATTGCCAATTCTTTAAAAAGCGGTGACTAATTTTTTTGTTTAAAATATTTTTTGATAAAAAAAGATATTTTTTCCTTTAAAGTGTTTTTTATCAAATTTTTATTCACGGGGTATACAAATATGCATATCAGTAGAAAGGGGGTTTAATCACCTTTACAAGAATACCTATTTTTTAAAAATTGGTAAGTATTTTTTTTTTAATATTTTTTTTATACAAAAAAAGGTTTTTTTCCTTAAATGTGTTTTTCTCAAATATTTATGCACGAAGTATATAAATATGCACATCACAAGAAAGGGGGTTAAATCGCCTTTACAATGATATGAATCTTTTAAAAATCAGTTCAAATTTTTCGGAAATATTAGGTTTTATTTTTTCGAAGATCTGACCTTTGACCCGTTATAGCACCTGTAATATAAGTATTTACAAAAAAAGTTATATACCATATAAATAAGAGAAAAAGGCGGACCACGCCTGCATTTTTACCTTTTTTGCTTTTCACATGCATTAATTAGAAATAATTTTTTACCAAAGGTCCAATTTCGTACTTCGAAGGCCCATATCTCGATTTCGGAGGCTAAATTCGGAAAACCGAGAACTTACTTTTTTTACTTATGACTCAGTCTCTTAAAAAAAGTTGGTTTGGTCCAATACCCAGCCGAGTGCTGTACAGTGTACAGTGCTCAGTCATACGACTCAAAGTCTGCACGCCTTACTTACCTGATTATACCTAAGTACAATTATCTAGCATCTGCAAGACTATTTTTCGTCAATGCTATTCGCACCTGGAACTCGGTTCCAGGACATATTCGCAACAGTCTAAATAAAAGCAACTTTAGGAGTGTTTTGTACTCGTATTTTTGTTAACTTTTTAACTCATTATCAGCTGAGGCTCGCTATCTATATAAATTGTAAATGTGTATGTTTTTAGATATAGGCTAATTGAAAATTATATGTCGTTATTATACCCGAGCGCACTTGTGCACAAGGGTATTATAACTTTGTTCACATAACGGTTGTTTGTAACAGGCAAAACGAATCGAGATAGATATAGACAAATGTATACATAAATGATCAG
>NW_016157378.1:23848-28664 GCF_001687245.7 Rhagoletis zephyria
TTTTAAATCTAACTTCATAAAGTTCTTTAAAAATATTTTGTAAATGAGGCCATAAGAGCTTAGGGGGAGAGTTACAACACAAAAATACATTTAAGGCGCAGCGAAGCACGCCGGGTAATTGCTAGTATACATATACGAAGCATACACGTGGGCATAGCTGATTACACTCTTCGTCTGTACGAAAAACGATCTTCCAAATCAGTTTGCAAACTACCAAACTTTTTTTCCTCATTAAAGCTAGATTTCTTGAATTTACGGGATTTTCAGCACAAATTAACAGCCAAAATAACAACTACACATATTATTGTTTACAGTATTAGTTAACAATTCATACAAATTTTAATGTTAAACAAAACAAATTCGTGCCTTTAAATAAAAGAATTTACTTATTCCATAAAAATATTTTGCAAAACATGTAAATATCTTTGAGATTAATTTGATTTATTCAAACATTTTTTTTTTGTGCGTGAAAAAACAAAATCAGACATTTTATGCAGTTCAATCAAAAAATTCCCAAATTCTTTTCAATTTGCATACACTCGCACTTTTTTACCAATACACCCACACATTGCAAATTGCCTATCATCAATTTTTTTTTCAAGACGATAAGTAATTTCTCGTTCTATTTCAACAGCTGATCGATCATAGCTTTGGGAAGTTAGTTTTTGTTTGCAGAAAATTGTCTGCTTAATAAAATATAGAAAAAACAAAGAAATCGTATACGTGCGAACAAAGTGAAAGCAATGTTTTGAACGTGTAAACATAAATTAAGCGAACAAATTTTAGTGCTCAATTCGGTTGTATTTTCAAAACATTCTTGCCTACCAAAAGGTTCATCAAACCAACCAAGCTACCAAAGGAGAATGAACCTACCAATATTGGTCCAATTGGACCAAAACGGCAACGCTGATGCTCGTCAATGAGCGAAACAGAAATCGTTTTGTTTGCACTCTTTTTTCTTTGCAAAGTTTGTGTCTTTGGACGAATCATTCGTGAAATGTTTCCTTTGTTTTGAACTCTGTGTATGGACATACTTGGATACATATGTACATACATATGATTAGTTTGTTGTGTCAACCAAATACTGCACATGACTTCGAAGCGATGCTTTGCCTTTCGGTTATAAATGTGTACACCAGCTATGCCCAACGTCAATTTATGCAGTGCGCATGTGTTGGGTACGCGTAAAAGCTCATACTCGAAAAACAGTACGCTGTAAAAGTAATTCTATATAGTCATAATTATTTGGGCGAAATTTTAATCTATTATTATCATATTTTTCGCTTTAACTCTATCGACCGAAGCAGCTCCAACCCAGCAAACTTAATTCTATATAGTTTACAAGGAAAGCATTAGCTCATCTATATCAATTTCATGGTCGTAGTTTTTAATGCGAATGAGATCAGAAACATGCTTATCGGTAATTCTATGTCGGTATTTACTTAATAATATTTACATAGTAGAAAATGCTGACTCACAATTATACGTAGACCCGAACATTGAATATAATTTATATATTTCATTTTTAATCTTAGGATACTTGTCATCGCATATTTGCTTCCAAAAATTTTCTCCTGTTTCTGAGGGAATTAGAAAATCTTCTCTCATTCGTGACAATTCTTCCTGAAGCTCAATTTGTTGCTCTTGTATGTTGCAAGTAAGAGGGTTATCGTGCAAATCCATAATTTTTTTTATAACATCAAAATCATTAATATCTGAAAGTAAAACTTTCTAAAAGGGTTTTTATTGTTTTTGAATATAAATCCATTTTGTCGAATTCACAATATTCATAAAATATTTGTGCTACGTTTGGTAAGCTAGATATATTGTTATTTTTAATTTCATTTAATAATATTTGAAGTTTTTTTCCAAAATAGGTTATAGTTCGTACTAAATCAAATTTTTTTTTTTTTACCCTGAAGCACTAAGTTTAATTCGTTAATTAAGTGTGTAATTTCGCACAAAAAAGCTAAATCAAAAATAAAATGTCTGTCTTTAAGTGCTAAAATAAACTTTTCGACGTCTGGACTCATATTCTGTTCAAAAAAAAGTATTACTTCATTCCTTAAATTAAATAATCTTTGCAAGCATTTTCCTTTGCTAAGCCAACGTACTTCAGTATATAAAAGTAGATCCCCGTAGTCAGTGTCGAGTCCGTCAAGAAGAGATTTAAACTTCCTGTGGTTGAGAGCATTATGGCCACCCTTAATTTTATTAATAATTTTTACTGCGATGTCCATTGCATTAAGCAGACACAAGTCTTTCGCAAAAAGTGCCTGTTGGTGAATAATGCAATGGAATGTTGGCCCATTAATTTTTTTGTTTAGTAAACAGCCTACAATCCCCTTTTTAGTTCCACGCATAACCTTCGCGCCGTCTGTACATATTGAACTTAATTTGTTGATATCAACGTTATCAAAGACGTTCAATTCTAAAGCCTCAAATATTTTTTCGCCGCTAACATGACCATGNCGCATAACCTTCGCGCCGTCTGTACATATTGAACTTAATTTGTTGATATCAACGTTATCAAAGACGTTCAATTCTAAAGCCTCAAATATTTTTTCGCCGCTAACATGAGCATTGCAACTACATTAAATATTTCTTCCGATGCTATTAATTTATCGGCAACAGATTTAACGCATATTATTAGCTGGCATATATTATTAATTGTCGGCCGCTGTGGTGTAGTGGTAAGCAGTGCGCGCTTCCACTCCGCAGCACCTGGCTTCAAACCCTGGTCAAAGCAACATCGCAAAAAATATAGAAAAAAAGTTTTTCTTAACAGCGGTCGTCCCTCGGCAGGCAATGGCAAACCTCCGAGTGTATTTCTGCCATGAAAAACAGCTTCTCATAAAAATACAATCGCCGTTCGGAGTCGGCGTAAAACTGTAGGTCCCTCCGCTTTGTGTGACAACATCAAGGCGCACGCCACAAATCGGAGGAGAAGCTCGGCGAAACACTAACATATGTGTAAGCGCCAATCTATTATTATTATTATATTATTAATGTCGGTGCTCTCATCCAAGCAAAGAGAGAAATATTTACAGTTTTTAAGTCTGTTCTTGGTGAGGGAAAAATATATGAACTAATTTGTTCTGTCCTACGGGTAATTGTATTCCTTGATAAGGGAACCTTCTCCAAAATTTGCGCCATATGCTTACCCTTACTTCCAAAACAACCTAGTACTTCACTAGAAAGCTCCTTAAAAAATATACCATCAACAAAAGAAGCCTGTTCTAAAGAAATTTCCTCAATATGACTACTTTCTTCACCATTTTTCCTTCAGCAATTTTTTCAGGCATAGCACGATTTGCCAAGTATGTGTAAAAGTACATAAGCTCCACAAGTGTACATGTAAAAGCACAAAAGCTGTTTTCGCCCACGTGCTCAAGAGCTGGGCATACCTGGTGTACACACATACATATGTATGTATTTAGCATGTTCAATCAGTGATCGCTGTTTAGCTCAAATACGTTTATGTGTGTATGTATGTGGTATAGCGCAGTCACGTCGCTCATACACATCTCTTTTGCCTTTGTGAGCTCGTGTTTGATCGGCACTGATGTACAGATTTTTCGCGTAGCTATGCGCTGTATTTGGCAACCAAATAGGCTTATGCTTGTACGCCTTTGTAATTTTTTGTAACTTTACACCCAAAAAAAGCGTGCTTATCTTCCAAGAATAAAAAAATATAAGTATGTCACTCTGCGTCTTTTTACAAATGCTTCGTTTAAAAAAAAAAAATATTAAAATCGGTTTAGTACTTTGAGAAATAAGTCGTTACAAACGTACTCCATATAATCAATTTTATATAATAGTATAGATATAGATATATACTACTGTAGTGTTAATACTATTTACTATTGTACTTTGTTCATTTTTGTACTTTGTTATTTTTGAAATTATTGAATTAAGTTCTTTTTCAATTTATGTAAATCAAAAAGAAAATTTTTGATTACTTCAGAATTTTTTCTTCTTTGAAATTTAAAATACGTTAAATTAAAAATAAGTTTATATAAAAATAAAATTTTGAAAAATACAATTTTATAATTAAATACACCACAATTGGCGATCCTGCCAGGAGTCGTTGATTATTTTATATTCGTGTTCAGTATCAAACATACGGTCAGCTTTATTTAGTAAAGAAAAAAAGTGCAAACTTGTAGCACTGATAGTTAAAAGTCCAACATTCGTCCGGGAGCTCAATAACGATTTCCTCACCACATTCCTGGTCGTTGGTCTTTTGGTGTACCCAAATAATTTGTCACTATTTGTATTTGTTGCGGTAATTCCAACGCTGGTGTTAATACCACTACAATTGAACTATCACCAGGCTGCAATAAAATGTATAAGTGATGCCGACAAGAAGAAGCTTCATTTTCATATCCGCGAATGGAATTCGAACAGCAATCCACAAGAGTCCAATTAGCAAAAATCACCAACGTGATATTTCGAAAACCACAACAATATAAAGAACAACGTCAACAACAACATAAGTACTAGTCGTCTCAATAACACTTGGCTAGTACTCCTAATATGTAGAAATCCATTGCCAGAAAGTAACTCCCTTGTTGATTTTGCATTCGCACAACAAAATTGCAAACAGCGACAGTTTCAACAAGCCGTAGCAACAACAACGGCAACAAGCCGCAATTATCAATACCGGTAATAAGTAGAAGCAACATTTATGGCAACAACACCAACAGAGCAGCGGCAACATCAACGCCCGCAGCAGTAGCGGCATCAGCAGCGACCGCAGCAGTAGCGCTAACATCAACAACAATATTAGTTTTACTGGTGAGCTGTATTGTTC
>NW_016157378.1:32442-37321 GCF_001687245.7 Rhagoletis zephyria
AGAGTTATTGAAAAAGACAAAAAATATTTTAAGGTAGATGTGAATAATGAAATTAAAATTATTTCGATTGACAGACTAAAGCCAGCGATAGTTGAAATAACAGAACCACTTAACACTAACAACCATATAGTTTCAACAACGACTAAAAAGAAACAAGTTACTTTCAATTTGTATAATAATAACTCTCTGGAAGGGGGAGTATTGTAGTGTTAATACTATTTACTATTGTACTTTGTTCATTTTTGTACTTTGTTATTTTTGAAATTATTGAATTAAGTTCTTTTTCAATTTATGTAAATCAAAAAGAAAATTTTTGATTACTTCAGAATTTTTTCTTCTCTGAAATTTAAAATACGTTAAATTAAAAATAAGTTTATATAAAAATAAAATTTTTAAATACGCTACAACTACGTTTATACGCACAGAATAATCGACTTAATTGAAAGCGCATTGACACCGTACACATTTCGCTCTAGTGTTTATACTTACGGCTTTATATCGGCATCAAAGTAACCGTCTTCAAAAGCAAACAAAATTAGCTGTTTTCATTTGACATTTTATAAGTTAACATAGTGGAAAGCGATAAAAATCTAGTTTTATTCGGCATTATAAAATCGTGGCAAAGAAAAAGAGCGATTATTATTAATCAGATTTTAAATACTGATGTGATTATTTGGAATATGAGCGGAACAGCTGATCTGCAAATCGCTTTGAGTGAGAGCGGTGTTTATACACTCTTTCTAACTGTCTGGAGAAATAAACTACCGATTTGAATTAGAGTGTGAGCCAAAACACTTCGCTGTTTCAAAGCGAATTGAAATTCAGTTTATACATATGTTTTGAATCGCGGCGAAATGAATTAAAGCGACTTATGCATGCGTATAAACGTAGTAATAGATATATAAAAGATAAAAACAGCTGAGACCACTTTCTTTTTTAAACACCTCGCATATCACTGACCATTAAAATGGACCCTGAATGACCGCAAACCTCAGAGCCTTACAAATATTTTGATGTGATTTTTAAAATGAACGATCAAAATTAGCCGGCATACATATTTAAAATTTTTTAGAACCAGTGGTTGAATTTTTGTATTGAAAGGGTTAACCCTAAAAGCATAATCTACGTCTGCGAGGCGTATACGGATTGGGTGTTTTTTTTTTTAATTTTAACACAAAATTGACTTTTTGTTTTGTTGTTTTAAATAAATGTGGTTATAGTTTTTATTAATAAAACTATGTATTATTATTGGTTAAACTCACAACTTCAATATTCTTTAAAAATAAGGCAGGACTAATTATATTTTAGGTCATAGGTTATCTTTTAAGCACATAATCCTCTAAGACGTATGTTAAGGCTTTACGTTACTGCCAAATAGATTAGGTTTTTGGGTTAAGTAAGCTTTAGTTTAAAAGTGTGATATTAAATGCATTTCACTATAAACGGCGCCAATATTCAATGATTATTGCGTTCAATATTACGACTAATAAAACCCTTGGACAGATATTGTGAAAGGCTGGACTGTACCTTAAAGATGACGGTTTTCTCACGGCCCACTGTATGAAGCTTAGAGTAGAGTAAGGTCCTTTAAGAACTTAAAAATTATCCTGCGTTATCAGGTCTTTAGCAATTGTAAAATTAATTGTTGTCTTTCACGAAGGTTTTTAAATAAATTTTGAGCTAAATACTTAGCCGTATTTCGGGGGTTACTACTAGTTTCAATAAATTGTTAGTTTAATTGTTATAAAATTTACCTTTAGGCTTATGCATCTTAAGCATACATCGAAAATTTGTTTTAGAGGATCAATAAGAAATAATTACAGAAACGATTAACCGGTTTGCTGAGCAACCGAAACGTCTGCTTTTTAAATATTTTTTGTAAAACATATCGTCCCCCGCATGCCAGGAACATGAATATGTATGAAAATTTGTTGATGTTTTTTATATGTCAGCCCCTTTCCTAAATTCGATCCTGGCGACGCCCATCGTCACAAAAACCAAAAATCTACCTTACATTGTAGTGTTTTATCCTCACTTTTACTTCATTAATTTTCTTGGAGCATTTTTCATCAAATTTTCCTCTTAAACACTTTGTTTACGTTTGAAATGGATACATAACTGACTTTTAATGCCTGACAATTCCTGCTAGTAAAATTTTAACTTGCAACCATTTGCAGGTCTGTCGGCTCTCGAATTCGGTCTCTTGCAAATTTCTTGGATTCAGGGGCATAGCCAGGTAGGGGCAGGAGGGCAGCTACGAAACAGCTACATAGCGAAGGAGAAATATTCAAAAATAAATAAATAAATAATACGTAATCGCATCCGTAATTATGCTCTCAATTTTCACATAAGGCCTGCGTTTTTCATCGTGAAGTAAGGACAGCGTTAAGCATTGAATTGGTACAGAATTGAATGAAACATCTATTTGAGTTTCTCTTACCTTTCTGTGATGAACAGGATGGAAAAACCCAACGAGAAAAACACTTCGTCTTCCGTTAAATCTTGTTCTGAATGACTTGAACGAGGTTACAGGAATAAGAAATACTATTTCTACCCTACAAGATGTGATAACATTTTTTATCGCGAATCAACGACACGCAAGAATTATACTCCTAATATATAACGTTTGTGTGATCGGCGAATGGTTTCGGGACACTGTAAGTACAATGTCGAAGAATTCAAACTGTTTTCGAACCAATCGAACCATATTCGCAAATTCAGACTTCTTATCGATGGTTCGCCCGAAAGCAAATTAGCCCAAAATTTTTTCATCCGCCCGTAGTGAATACACGGAAACAACAGTTGAAGCGGTTCGAGGAAAATTAAACTCATGATAACGCCGATTTTATATTTTGAATCAAAATTCCATTATTCAGTTCCCAAATTCGGCAACTGTAAATGGAACCGGCAATAATTTACGACACTCTCTAACCTAACCTAACCTACATAATTGTTTAGCATTGATACAATTTTGAACCTGGGCAACCATTTCAACTGTAATGTAACGATCAAAATTAAAGAAATGAAAAAATTGCCTATAAAATTGTTTTCGGATTTCCTTGGGCAGAGACAAACACAACAAAAAAGACACATAGGACAATCCATTCTAGAGCTATGCTCGGTATTACGAAAGCAACTTTGTTTTATACATATGTATATATAGAGACATAAATTTTTAAATATTTGGCAACCTTCTTCAAATTAATACTTCAGGTTAATAGTG
The DNA here is from genome assembly GCF_001687245.7 of Rhagoletis zephyria. Taxonomy (NCBI): domain Eukaryota; kingdom Metazoa; phylum Arthropoda; class Insecta; order Diptera; family Tephritidae; genus Rhagoletis; species Rhagoletis zephyria. Next base: position 35,666 of record NW_016157378.1, read on the forward strand.
CATTTAAATGCCTTTCATTCATAAATTCGTTGCAATATTTTACGAGATATATATTAAAGTCACTAAAATTTTAAGCAGGTGGCGACCCCATTAAAATGGTTTTATTTTTTACCTCAATCAGTGAAGATGTCCTTCAAAATTATGTTTTAATCATTCAATTTGATGGAGTATGGAAGATATGGCGCTTTGTTGACCAGATACAGTGCTTTCAGCTTTTTAAAACCCGTTTTTTTAATAAATAACTAAATTTGTACAACGTGACTATCTTTCGCAGGTACATGAGCTCCTCGCCTTCAAAATGAGATATCATTCATTATATTTGATAAATTGTTAAAGGAGATATCGTTTAGTAACAGAAAAATACCTTTTAGAAATAAGTATATGGGAAAATCTAAAAAACAGGTAACCTTTATGTTATTTAGTTTTATTTTCACTGGTGTAAACTATATCAAGCTGGTTGCTATTGGATATAATTCATTGACGTATACTTGAAGCCTCAAAAAAAAAACGTGGACCAATTTGCCGCATAACTTTTGAATTATAGGTATTTTAAAAATTAATAATGAAAACAAGTAAATTTTTTATGTAATTTTTAAGAAGGGCACAATTAATTGTGTCATAACTTTTGAAGCACACCATATTCTGATTTGAATTTTAACGGGCATTTAGCACTTATGTGTACACTTCATATGTAGTAAGTAAGAAAAGTGTGCATTCAAAAATAACGAAATAGCAAGTAACTCAAAGCCTGTAACTCCACATTTCACAATTTTCAAAATTTTCGGTATCGGTTTCGCGTATAGTTTTTGAAGCATTTAATTTTATGAACTTTTTCAATATGTATTGTATTCTACAAACAATTACGAATAATTTGATAACTTAGCAAGAGATGTGCTTTCAGAATAAAGCAACTTATAAAGATAAAATATTCTGCGATCTTGAGCGTAATCTTTATTCCAAAAACATCTTAATTGGAGGCACATTTCGAAAATACGTCGAAACGATCTAAATATTTTTATAACTACTAGTCCTTATAACGTTACATATATGTACCTGTAAAATGCTTCATACAATTTATTATTCAGATATGAAGTTCCACACGGTGGGAAGCAAAGATAGGTTGCATAAAAATGTCGACAAAAACTGAAAGCAGGGTTGTATTTGTTGATATTTTTAGGTTAAGAATCCCTTTGAATTGAAATCCTAGCTGCTCCTGTTTTAAAGATATCCACATTTTACATAGTTATGATAGGACCGACTTTTGCGAAAGAGAAAAACATCCTTGTGAATTAAATATTCAACAATGTATGTGTGAGTAAATGTGTGTATATATATTATGTGAAAATATAAGTTTATGTAAGTTTTTAGCCGGTTTCAATCGTTTCCAAGGCGCACCACGTAGAGGCAACTTACTTTGCACCTCTTTGTTCTTTTTTTGGTTTTTTTGGTTTTATTTTTTTATATTTTTTTCTTGCTTTATTTTTTTATATTTGTTTTTTGTTTCCTTTTATTTTTTTTGTTGGCTTACCATATAATATAGTCACGCATTTTAGTATTTAAATATTTTATTATTTAGTTAAGTTTTTATATATGCTGGAATGAAAATGTCATTACAGTTTTCTTCAGGCGACTCACAAAAGTTGGTTTATCAATCAT
>NW_016157378.1:40592-48109 GCF_001687245.7 Rhagoletis zephyria
ATTAAATACATTCTAGCGTGTCTCAGTCCTTTACCCACAAAAGCGGCTATAACTTTTTTTTCTATTCGAAACAGTAAGTGTGGCACCTTTCTGAAATCTTTATGAAATGAGCAATTTTTTTATGTAATGTAAAGTTATAGCTCAGTACATTTTTTTTCACCCGAGATAGTCAAAGTTGGGGAAGAAAATATCAAAAAGTTAAAAATCCAGAAATAGTCCTAATTTTATGATGGTTCCTTAATATATTTTAACTACATTGCATTTGAGTATGGAGAGTCAACTATCTGGAAGTATTTTACATAAAAAATTTACTAAGTATTGCCCGGTTTGTAGTTGCAGTTAAAGAAAACACATGAAAAGGCACGATTTTTTTTAAATTCGAAAAAATGTAAATATTTCAAACACGATGACACTTTTACCTGAAAATTTTTTGTTTATCAGGGAGCTCACCCCCCACCTACCTTCCCCTAAAGTTTGGCACGTTACTTCTGGGACACCCTGTATAGCATACAATATTGTATACATACATACATATATTGCGATATTGAAAGTGTTTGTAATGAGAAAGTTCACGCTACAGAAAAAGGTAATTGTGGTGTTTTACCTAAGTTGTATACCGGTAGCGCCCAATAAATCTCGATCAATTATTCTTTCGGTAGGAAAAAATGAAAATGTTTCACATTGATTTGATCCGTTTTAGTGAGTTAAAAAAGGGGAACAGATTTGTATGAGATTTCTTTTCGTATAAATATGCTCTAATTATCGAGAAGTACGCCTTCCAAATATATCCTATCGTCAGAAGTATATAAAATGTGGATATCTTTAAAACAGGAGCAGCTAGGATTTCAATTTAAGCGGATTCTTAACCTTAAGATATCAACAAATACAACCCTGCTTTCAGATTTTGTCGACATTTTTATGCAACCTATCTTCGCTTCCTGCCCACCGTGTCCAGTTATAGCGCAAAAACACATATCTGAGTAATCAGTTTTGTTGAAGCTATATGTTAAAGAGAACCCATTTCGATAATTTTAATGAATAGTTAATGTATCTAATATTAAACAAATGTGCAAAATTTTAGTAAAATAACTTCAAAACTGAGGGTAACCCCCTCCCTATAAAATAGTTAAACTTTAATCAAATTTTTAAGTACCGTTATCTCGAAAACCGGAGCCAATCTGGTAAAACGAGGTATGCAATTTAATTTAGAACGTTCCAATTAAGAGAGCTGAACTTTTAAAATCTTTTCTCAAAATTTACAACTTGAACAGCTTAATGTGAACCCAGCTTATTCTTTTGTTTTCTATTTCATGTTTATTCCTCCTCTAACTTTTGAAGCACTTGACGAAAATGAATTACACTTATATTAACCGATTTATTAAGAGATTAAGAATAAAATGATATATTGGACACATATATATGACATAGGTGTTCGCAAATTTAAAAATTAAATAGTTTTTTTTGGAAAGTGTACCTATTTTTTAGATTTGCCCATATAGATGGCTAAAAATGTGCCTTAAAATTATCCCATTTTCTTTTCAAGATTTGGATAGCTTTAAAAAATAGTTTGGAAATAAAAAAAACATAGGATGACGATATCTATTAAGTAAATTTCTTACTCCAAAATTTACTTTTCTTACTCCTATTCCGAAATACGCTTGAATGAATGGTACATATCTTCAGCGTATATCTACTGTGTATACATAAAAAGATGCTGATTGAAATTAACTAAATAAAATTTTTTATTACATTGAAGTGTGGCAACCCTGATGAAAAATATTTTCTGACCAAAGTTCTCAACAATATTTTTCATTTGATATCCATATTACGCTCAAGTGCTCAGAATCGAAAATAAGTGGTGTAACGAAGCGTTTTTGCTGCCCCGACGCTTCTTCTACAACACTGGGGTATACTCGCCGTGTCCGTTACAATAAATTTGCTGTTTTCGGGGCTCCGGTAAATCGTACTTTTTTTTGACTAACTTTCTTAATTCCTATCAAGAATATATAACAAAAAAGATCACAAGGATAAATTCAAGCCATGTCGCTTCCAATGGCTGGGTAACGGTTCCGTTTCCGTACTGGTGGGCAGCGCTCTGCTAACGTCGGTAAGCGGCGCTCTGGGTTCGCCGGTAAGTGGCGTTCTGGTGGCGCTGGAGAGTAGTGCTCTGACGTCGTTGGCAAGTGGTGCTCTGATTCCGTGGGTAAGTGGCGCTCCGTTCACGTAGATGCAGTGTTGCCAACTTTTGAATTTCAAAAAGCACCAGACCTTGGGAAAAAGAGCGTTTTACTAAATTTTTGATGTGTATACATCTTTGGCTTCGGTAGGGGTAAAATTTGCGAAGCTGTAACGCATATCCCAGCACAAAATTTCGAAGGGCTTAGCATGTGTATTTCAGAATAAAATTTTTATTTTTATTAGAAGCACCCTGTGTTCGCTTGCCAAATGGTTGCATACATTTAGGCATATGCATAGTAAGAGGAAATGCGCTACAATTGATTATTAGCCGTCATCGATTCGCCATCAGTTAGCAAGTGGCGAAACGAACGAACTCAATGAGGTACAACCAAACTTGCTATCGTCTATCCGTGCTAGCTAACTTTGTTGTTGCTTTCACATGCAAAATTTTTCGTTAAGCGACCGGAACTCAAACATAGCGAGCGAGAAGTGGCGAATCGACGACGGCATGGCATCCTATGACACCCACAATGCACAAGATACTAATTCCTTATTAACAATAGGACAATTATCGGGGAGGCTCAAGAGGCCCACAACAAACACTACCGAGAAAATTATTCCCGGAAGTTTTCTCGTGAAGTATGTAACCGTGACATATATAACCGGCTGTTGATGAGCTCGGACTCGTTTTTAAGCAGTATTTCGGTTCATGACCAAAAAAAGAAAAAATATCAAATCGTTTTCCCCAGACACAATAAAGCTGCTGTTACCCTCTAAATCCGTTGTCAAAGATGTGACAAAGGAATAGTTTGAGGCCAGCGAAGATTCTGAAAGCGAAAACTAATTAACCAATGATAGTGTACACACATTTTATAAATAAAGGTAGTCAATATATTTAAATAGTAAATTATTGGCTAATATATATATTTTATTAATATAACCTATCTGTAATACAAATTATTTCAATTTTACATTTGATAAACAATTTTGAGTAGATAGAGGCAATAAAATATTTTTTGCCGCATAAAACTTGAAAATCTACCTATATGCGGTGTTTCCAAGATATTTTAACGCCCTTGAGTCACAAGTATGTACAAGTATATTTTATCAATCATACCGATAATGTCATGTATTAAAAGAATTAAAAATGAAAATGAATAAAAAAATTAAATCAGCAAAATGAATAAAATTAAGTGAAATTAATATTTAATTTCTAACCTAACCTACATTTGTATGTGTGTAACTGAATCGCCTTTATATATAAAAATATTATCCTAATTTTCGAGCTTGACTCCCTAATCTGTTATTAGAAAAAGAGATTAGCCATGCAAAATTATAATTAAAAATATCTCAGATTAAACCGATAACTTTTTGGTGTCCAACCCAGTTTTATCGATTATACTTGCGAAGAAGAGGAGGAATGTCAAATGTTAAAGTAAACAAAAATTGACGCTAGTAAGGAAAATAGGTTTGTAAAGGTATTTTTAATAAAATATTCAGTTAAAATATATTTAAATGGCCTAATATGTGTTGCAAAAAAAAGTGACCACGGTGGCACAGAGAAGAAGTTTAACTTTTCCTCGAGTTGTGTGAATAACAAGCACAACCAATTTGACAGCTAACGAGCTTTGATTGAGATTATATTTATATGTAAACGTACTTTTATGCTTTGCCGTTCGCATATGTATACACATCAAATTTCATGAGTACCTAGTACTTACGCCTTTTTTTTAATCAAAGGATACCTTCTTTTATAACAGTTTGTGGTAAACAAAAGTAAAAAAATAAACAATATTTACATGTATAAATAAATACACATTCATGCTTACGAAGTAATACCGAAGTACTGCACATTAAAATTGGTACATCTGGAGAAAGAACAATCGAATCGCAACAAACGAAATTGAACTTTGAAGGGGAAGAGTAATACTTAATGATACCCTAAGTAGAAATGAGCGAAAAAATTGTTGTTTTATAATAAACCGTGTTTTTACACTTAGAGGTTAGGATATCTCAAAATTCTGACGTGGTAGAGAAATTCTGCAGCCAGATTTGGATTCAGCACCGAAAAATCTAAAAACCGATGAACTCAGGTGGCAAAAAAAGTTAAAATTTTTCGGACTGTGTAATCAATCAAGAAAATAGAAAAATAAACACTTTACTTATCTGCGTGCTAGCATTTTCAACGCGAATACAATTTAACAAGAACGCAAGAACGTGGGTTTGCAACTTCGTCTTTTTATCAATCATGGTTTGCATTTTAGTGCATTTAAATTTGTAGATTCTTGTAAATTCAGAAATTTTAGTGCAGAAAAAAGCACTAAAAAGGGCACTAGGCACTAAACCATTTTTTTTGGCGTTCTAATTTTCAAAAAGCACTAAATCTAGTGCTTAAAGCACCAAGTTGGTAACTATGCGTAGATGAGTCGCGCCGATGAGTGGCCCTCTAGTGATACCGGAGAGTTGCACTTTGGTCGCGCCGGTGAGTGATGCTCTAGCAACGTAGGAGCGCTCTTATTACGGCGGAGAGTAGCATTCGGGGCGCGTCGATGAACAGCGCTCTGGTGACGCCGGAGAGTAGCGCCCTTGTCGCGTTGGTGATTGGTGCTCTGCTGACGGCAGTAGGTACACTTCGAGCTCTTGTTGACGCGGTTGACGTCGCTCTGCTGACGCTGGTAACTAGCGTTCTTGTTGGCGCTGTTGATGTCGCTCTGCTGACGACAATGTGTAGAGCTCTTGTTGTCCGTGCGCGGCTAACGGGAGGGTGTGGCGAGTGGTGGATCAAAGCCGATTTCAAGCTCGGAAGAGTGAGGTTCAGTCCGTATCCCCCCTCACTCAGATCTATGGCTCTCTACTTCCGAATGGTGGGTCTTGTGGTGGTTCGAGCCGACGCACAAGCAATCCCTCCAGTCAGTTGTAGTTGTTCGTAGGGATGAATCTATACAAGTAAATCCAAGTACATACTCGATGCTTTTCTCAATTTACCAAGTATTTTTGTACCCGATGCTTTTTACTTGCGATCCAAGTAGATATCGTAAAAAAAGTACTTGTATCGGAAGCGCAAAACTTATTATGCTTCAGTAGAGCTGGAAAACTATGGATAGATTACACTATCGATATTTTCAGATACTACCGAGAGTCACTATCGATAGTATCGATATATCGAAATTTTAAAATGAACAGACCTATGGACTGCGCTGTTCTCCATTTTTTTTGCACCTAGCGAACACAACTAATATGAGTTCATTTACAAAAACATATAATTTTAAGGTTTTATTTTCTTTAATTTCATCATAAAGTATTTCAAATCAATTGAAATATACATACATACATATATTTGATCATACATGCATACATATGTATTATATTCTCTTCCATTTTCTTGTGATTAAATATTTGTCCTCAGAAAACTGCTCAATTCACACACGGCATGGATATGACCTTCAACGTAGCAGTTAAAATTACAAATTTTCAATTATCCATTTTCTTGAAACAATTGTAAATTTTTGCTTAACAGTTGTTTTCTTAACGCCCCAGTTTTCCCGATTCGGTCATAGGACTGTCTCCTTCTAACACATAAAATTTCAATTCAATTCAATTCAAGTAAAAAGAAAATGAGCTGACATGCGCAACGTTCAATGCTTTTATTTGGTATGGCAGTAATAAGAAACAAAAAGAAAAATCAAAAAAATTTCGATAGTATCGATAGTTACGAAAAACTATCGATGGTTCATGATAGTACCAGACTATCGATAGTCCCATCGATAGTTTTCCAGCTTTATGCTTCAGCATCTTCTTTGAAAATCAACCCATTAGAGGAATGGAAAGATATTCGCACTACATTTCCGCAGCTATATACACTCCCTCTCACTTGATTAAGGCCAAATATTTTTCTTTTGTTTTTGTGTCAAATTTCTTTTCAGGGTCGTCGAAAAAAAATTTTTTTTGCCAATCATTTAATTATGTTCTAAGAAAAGTTATTGCTAAAAAATCCTCTTCTCTCGATGGTAGTTGTAAAGTAAAACCTACTTTGCTTCAGCAAGTACGAGAACAAGTGATTATTTTTGATTCACTTGATTAAGGCCACCCATTGTTTAATTGTTATCTGTATATTAGTACTCAAATTTTTTAATCAAACGAGTGTCATAGTAAAAAGTGATATTTTAAAAAAAGTGATCTTCTATAATGGGTAAGCAAAAGACCCTCAACAACGTTGAAAAGGCAAAAATTGATGTTTACAAGGAAGAAGGATATTCAAGTCGGGCTATAGCAAACAAAATCGGCAGGAGTAAGACAGTTGTCAACAATTATCTTCGCGATGTTGATAACTATGGAAAAAATTTTAAAGGACGAACTTTTGAAGTCACAACCGCGAATGATAGGCGTCGAATACTCCGCGCGGCATCTGATTCCGCTAAATCTGTGCCAAAAATTAAAGCGGAAACACAAGTAATGGCCAGTGTTTCGACTATACGGCGTATTATTAAACGTGCTGTTCATCTGCAATACAAAAAAATTCAAAAAAAACCGCCACTTAACTTAACGCGTCGACAGAAACGTTTAGAGTTCTGTCGGTTAAAAATGTCTTGGACACCGGTGTAGGGTTTGTATTTGTGTTATTACCTTTTATTGTACTGTGTTAATTTCAACTTTGTAATTTTAGAAATTTTAAACTTAAGTGATTTTTGTAGTTCAAAAATCAAATAGAAAATTTTCATTATTCAAACTTTTCTCGAATTGTTTACAACGGAAAATAAAATAAGTTTTGTTATTTATTATTTAAAATAAATACCATTTTAAAAACCTACAATTGGCGATCCTGCCAGGAGCACCAAGCCATTATACGTTTACGTATATCTTTGCGAACCACAATTGTGCCTGTGCTGATTTGAAAACATCACGAGAGGCCTGCGCGCCATGCAAGTCTTCAGTTTTGGCAAATTCCCGGAACTACAATAGAGGTTGCTTCATCCAGTGTCCAAGTTAGCGTAGCATGCAGGGATTGCAAACGCCACTACAATCAGCATCAATTAAAACTAACAGCGTCAGCATTAGCATCTGCTTCAGCTTCAGCTAGTCGCAGAAGCTGTTTCAACTACAACCACAACATTTACTTCATAACAGAGGAGAATTAACGATTCAAGTTCACCACTTAAGAAGCGGCGATATCTTTCCTACTCATCAACGCCAACACTAACTCCAATAACAACTACTGCGTACAACAACAGACAGCGACAGCGTTAGTAGCAGCAGGAAAATCAACGTGAACATCAGCAGTGTCACGTACCAGTTTCAGTGCCAGTAGTAGCAACGGAAGTAGCAGTAGCAGCAACACAAAA
>NW_016157378.1:51338-61747 GCF_001687245.7 Rhagoletis zephyria
GCAGCTAAAAGCTACGATAATAGCTAGAAATGGAATCAACAATTGCTATGATGAGCTGCCGATAATACTTCTTGGTTTACGATCGATGTATAAAGAAAGTATTTCAGCCACATCATCTGAGATGGTTTTTGGGGAAAATTTACGCCTACCCGGTGAACTTGTGGTTCCATCTGAAGAAAAATTTTCCCCAATTGAAGTTTTAGGAAATTTACGGAAACATTTTAAAAATGTTAAATCAAATTTAAGGCATAATCAAAATTCTTATACAGGTGTATATATACCAAAGGATTTGGAGACTTGTAATTTTTTTTTATGCGTGTTATTAATAAAAGATCATTGCAACAACCATACGAAGGACCTTATAAGGTTGTTGAAAAAAACAAAAAATATTTCAAACTTGAAGTAGATAATGAGGTTAAAACAATTCCGATAGACAGACTAAAACCAGCAATCATTGAAACAGAACTAATACCAGAAACAAACACTAATACAATGAATAACACAACATCAAAAAAGAAACGAGTTACTTTTAATTTATATAACATTAATTCTCTAGAAAGGGGAGTATTGTAGGGTTTGTATTTGTGTTATTACCTTTTATTGTACTGTGTTAATTTCAACTTTGTAATTTTAGAAATTTTAAACTTAAGTGATTTTTGTAGTTCAAAAATCAAATAGAAAATTTTCATTATTCAAACTTTTCTCGAATTGTTTACAAAGGAAAATAAAATTAGTTTTGTTATTTTTTATTTAAAATTAATACCATTTTAAAAACCTACAAACGGAATGGAAAAAATTGGTATTTTCGGATGAAAAAAATTCAATTTTGATGGTCCTGACGGTTTCACTTACTATTTCCACGATCTTAGAAAGGAGGAGCAGTTTTTGTCCAGACATTACAGCAGAGAAGGAGGAGTCATGGTATGGTGTGCAGTTTCCTATTATGGAACTATCGATCTAGTGTTTGAAACAGCTAAAATGACGTCAGTTTCCTATAAATCGATTCTGGAAGGTGCTTTTCCGCAGTTTCGTGATTTATTTGGTCCAATTCCATGGATTTATCAACACGACAATGCACCAATTCATACAGCAAACATTATTAAAAGCTGGATCCGCGAACAAAATATAGAACTTTTAGACTGGCCACCTTATTCACCAGATCTCAACATTGTAGAAAATGTTTGGGGATGGCTCTCCAGGAAAGTTTATGAGAATGGAAGACAATTTGAAGATAAAAATTCATTAGTCGATGCGATTAAAGCAGCTTGGTCCACGATTTCTTTAAACTACCTTAAGTCACTTTATGACTCTATTCCAAATGGAGTTTTCGAAGTAATTGTAAAGAATGGTGGTCATACACATTATTAAATAAAACAAATAACAGTTTGGACCCAAAACGTATTTTTATCTTAATATTTTCCTCTGCGGCCTTAATCAAGTGAATCAAAAATTATCACTTGTTCTCGTACTTGCTGAAGCAAAGTAGGTTTTACTTTACAACTACCATCGAGAGAAGAGGATTTTTTAGCAATAACTTTTCTTAGAACATAATTAAATGATTGGCAAAAAAAAAATTTTTTTCGACGATCCTGAAAAGGAATTTGACACAAAAACAAAAGAAAAATATTTGGCCTTAATCAAGTGAGAGGGAGTGTAAGCAAGCCCGTCTATACATAAGGTTTGTTCCTCGCGAGAGGCCTTTCTTAAACTTATTTTATAGGAAAAAACTTTATCTATTAATCTGACGCATTTCATTTCACCGCGGCCACCTCTCTGCGCGACCTCTCAGGATTTGAATGAAATTTGAAGAGATTGAAGGTCTAGGTGACATGAATATACGTGCAGCTTATTTTGCCGATATGACTTAGGGTTGCCTATTTACACGGAACTTAAATTTTAAGAAAACGTCATACATGCCTTTCTTTAAAGTGCTGTATCTTGGAAACCTTGTAACGCAACTTAATGAAAAAAAAATTATTTCTTCCGTCTTATTATGATTTTTAATTGTACATTTTTTTACATTAATGTGCAATGTATAAAAAACAAAAAAAAATTATGTACACATTTTTCTTTTTGATTTTTTTTTGATTATAGCATTTTTTTAAATTTTTATTTTTTCATCAAAACATTGACTATACTGTCAACTTTAAGTACCCAAATGGGCGTATGGGGAAAGTTGATGTTTTCGGGAAATATTACAAAAAAGGGGTTCTTTTCTTAAACTTATGTTGTATGAAAAAAACTTTATCTATTAATCTTGTAAAAATATATTCTATTGGTTTTGAAATAAAATACTGTAAAAAAATAATTGTTGTTTTAAATTTTTGTATGAAAAAATATTAGAAGATAAATAATCTTGTAAAAATCCATATTTTTGTGAAAAAATACAATAACTTTGAAGAATATGCAAAATCGTATTTCTATGTACAAGTACTCGATACCTTTCCGATACTGAGTAGGTATCGATACCTTGTTTGATACAAGTACAAGTACTGATTTGAGTAATACCTTGATGGTATCGATTTATCCCTAGTTGTTTGACCACGACCACAGCTACACAGTATATACAGTAATAAACCTATTCGCAGTTTTTCACCAAATGGTCCCCGAGCACTGTTGCCAACTTGGTGCTTTTCGCACTAAATTTAATGCTTTTCTTTATTCAAAACGCTAAAATTTTTGAGTTTGGTGCTTGGTGCGTCTTTTGGTGTTTTTTTTTTTAGTTTGAAGACACCAAATTGTAAATCTTAAAAAAAAATCGAATCTTAATTAATAGCAATCGTAAATATTTTAGCAACTTTACAAAAATGGAAACAAGATCATGGCACAATGACAATCGTAAGCGAGCATATCGTTCGCCAACAAATTTTTGACACAAAAAGCTTTTGCCACTATGCGCTCAAATAAGGCACATTAAAAAGGGAAATCAAATTTCGTTATGTTTCAGCCGGAAAGAAAAGTACTTTATGTTCCTTTAGTTCACGTGATCATAAGAGACTGCAGTGTAGATTTAAACTACCACGTAGTTCATGAAACTTCCTTTTATGTTTTTGCCTTCGTTTGACAAGAGTTGTAGAAAAAATTATGCAAGACGAAGAAAAATTTAACATATAAACAGTCAAGAAAAAATTTATAAATTTTTCTTGAATCTAAATTAAGCGACAACGCGGGACACAGCTGCAAGCTAGAAAATAAGAACAGGAATGTTATCGTCGCTTGGAGGAAAATATTTGAATTTATAGAAAACAGAAAAAAATTGACCGTCGAGCAAGAAACATTGATTTTTATTAATTTAAATCGGCATCCTTACAAAAAAATTTTTATGCATATAAAATCCATTAAATACTCCGATAAAATTTGGTGCTTTTTTCGAGAAAAAACGCGACTTTTATTGGGTTTTAGGGCGTTTTCAAAATCAAAACTTGGCAACACTGTCCCCGAGGAGCACTTTTGGGTTGTGTGCAGCGTTTTCGTTTTGTGCCCACGGCAACACTACCGTGTGGAATTTCGCCTCGTGATTACAAAAGTTTTTTTCAAGGATAAAATATATATAATTGTGTTATTTATGAACAAAATTTAGGTTAAATATAATATCAATGCTTAATTAAGAATAATATCAATGGTTAAGTACATAATTAACGCTTGTATTTCTATAAACTGGAAACTCACATTGTATTTTTTATAGTTATAGTTATAGAGACTCCAATGCCTGCCAGTGCATCCGCCCAGACAGCTCATTAAGCACACCCAAGTTTGAGCGGAACTCCTCAAAAATACTTAACACCAAAGTATAGAATGCCACAAATATGAACCATACACACATACAATAGCAATTGATATGAATTGCTACCGTATAAATTAAGGACACGCATTTGCTTGGAGACTGCGTTGGTTATGGTGGTCATAAGTTCAGCCAACACATTCAATGGTCCATTACCCGGAGCTCATCCAATATGATGAGTAGATTTTAGTGAACCTCATAAGCCACTGCCTCTGGCTACAAGCTGGATATCTAAATATTGGAAAATAAATAGCAATTATCTTTTTTTGAAAATTATAAGAAAAGTGTTCGTTTACAAAATTACATGTGCCACTCTGCCTTAGTACGGTTGTTGCTCCCTTTCATACCACAGAAATTTTGTATGCAACTCTGAATCAGCAAAATTCATGCTCCTTCTCATTATCAACCCTGATCAGATTTTAACCCCGAGGAGTACTCAAAAAGATTTATTACTGTATATACTGTCGCTCCGTGCTGACTGTATCTGTGCTGTGTTGTATCTTTAATACGCTGTGTGCTTGATGTTGCTAGTCGCGCAGTTACATGTTGCTGTGTGATGTCGCGTTGTTATAGCATTTCGGGTGTTGCTATGACTTGTGTTGCCGCGCTTTGTTGTGTGGCTGGCTGCTTTGGCTTGTGTTGCTGTGGTTTATTGCATCGCTGGTTGCTTTGATGGCGGGTATTTGAGTAAGCCGAATTCTTCAGGGATATTGTGTCCTCACAATAGGTTAAAAATAACCTTATTTTATCGTCGTTGGCCTCTTGTGTGGTTATCAATAAACACTGGGCGATGTCAGAAATTGATCACTTACACTTATTTAGCGGGACAATGTACCGCTTACAAGCGCGAAAAAATTTCAAAATTTTGGCGAAAATCGACCTATGACATCGCACTTTAAATTTATCATGGGCATAGAGTAACGTATTATACATTTAAAAATAATGTGCTTGCATCGCATCCGCGGGACAAACCTATTGTAAGTGATCGGCAAAGTCGCCGGCGCACATAGGGACGAATCGAGAATAAAGGACGAAAAAATTGTTTACTCAATATGTATTTGACAGATTTCGATAGAAGTTGGTATTTAGGGTTTTCGTTATCACTGATTTCGAAATATATATTAAATTTTTGAAAATTCAAAACGGCGGATCACATATTGTGGGCCATTTTTCTTAAAATAATTATTGATTGTTTTGAAACTTGGTATCCAGCGGCATTCGTCGTCGGTGATTCCGATGCTGGTATTAAATTTTCAAAATTCAAAATTGTGGATACAATATGACCGACGACTTTTTTAAAATAATTATAGATTGTAATAAAACTTGATTCCTAAGAACTCTCGGAGTCACTGATTACGAATTTAAAATTTGATTTCCAAAATTCGAACTTTTTTTGTGAAAGAAAATTTTTTTTTAAGTCGCGAACACAATGGGGCCCACACGTATTTAGCTAAATTTTCCAATTGCAGACCTTTTAAAGAAGTTGTTTTTTTTAACTATCTTTTAATGAGAGCACATAAGCCTGCCACGTCTAGATACCTGCGATATTCCAGAAAACAATTTTTCTAATCAAAATTTCAAAAAATGGTAAATTTTAATGGAATAAATAACACGTAATTTTTAGCAAAAAAAAAACCGACTTAAAAAAAATATTTATATCTATGTATATTTCATGATCGAATGATCGGATTGTTATGTAAATAGCTTTTATTCCATTCCATATTCTATATTTTACAATACCTGTTTTACAACACTCAATGTACATTCAGTTATGCAACACTAATAGTTACCTCAATATACTCTGTATTCCAATATGTATGTATACTAATATTCTTTCGAATATATGTAATTACTCGCTACTATTCGATCCACCTATTGGTCCATGTACCATCATTAATAAAGAAGATCTTAAACTTACAACATGGTGTCAGATTTCCGAACAAAAAAATTAGTAAAGAGTAACGTTGAATCAGCAATTAGTATATTATATTGCATAAAAAGTATCATAATGAGTCCAGGGGAATCTGATAAGGCGAAAAATTCATCAAGTTTAAGCGCAAATTCTTCACAGCAGGCGACGCCTGTTTTTTTGTGGTGAATGGAACGTGGAGCATAAAACTTCCAGCCCATACGTAGCAAGGTCGAATGGACTAGCAGAACGGTCAATCCAGACAATAAAGAAAATGTTTATAAAGTGCCTGGAAACAAAACTGATCCACTTATTGCATTGCTTAATTATAGAACCGCACCTAACATGCCAAGTCCGGCAGAGATGTTAATGTCTCGAGTTTTAAGGACCAAAATTACGAATATTAGGCAAAATTTAGAGCCCAAAGTTATTGATAAAAGTAAATATTCTAATACTAGGAAAGATAAATTTATACAAACAGCCAAAAATTACAATAAAAATACTCAAACTTTGAAACCGATAAGATTAGGTGAGAGGGTTATGTTTAAAAGAGCGCCTACTTCGGTATGGTTTCTTTTGTTATTAAAGATTCGGAAGGTGTTTCCTATCGGAGAAACAGAGAACATGTTTTGAAAAAACCTGAAGAAAAAGTTTCTAACATTGGAAACGAAAGTAAAAGTATAATCCTTACTATCCTTACTATTCTTACTATATAATATTATAAATCCGAAAGTGAGTTTGTTTGTTTGCTACGCTTTCACGCTTTAACTACTCAACCGATCATCACGATGCTGTCATTTAGCCCAACTTAAAATATAGGATAAATTTAATCTCGATTAGACAAGGGGGTGTGGCACCTCCCATACAAACGGAATATTTCATACTGTATTTCTCAGGAAATATTTTTGATAGATTACTGGAACTTGGTATGGAGATATATAAAATCATTATCTACTCATGGATGAGAGCTGCCATCTTTTAAAAAAAATTTAATTCAACTGTAATTAAGGGAGTTATTTATTTGAAAATTATATTAAAAAATGGATGTCAACAAGCTTAAAAAAGCTGTACTTAGTTCGAATATATTTTGAAAAGGGTTGCCACCTGTTTGAAAAGTCAAATTTAAATTAATTATATGCAAGCTATCTCAAGTATTAAAATGTGGTTGTCTAACGAAATATTGGTAAGAAACCTTTAGTTTAAAAATTTGAATAATATGTAAGCCTTTCGCAAGGGTTTCCACCTTTTTAAAAATTAAATTCAATTATTCCAAATTAAATATTACAGTAAAAGGCGCGCACTGGTTCTGGCGGTTGATTTATCGGTGGTGATTTGAGATTTACCCCTGCACAACTCAGCCCTGGTGTCTCGGAATGAAGCTTTAACGCATAATAATACTGGCAAATCACATCCATTGGGCCAATTGTAACACACAAGAGTTCGATATACTCATTGGTGCAACAGGTCGATTTAATCTGACATCCACGGCACCTTTTCTAACTTGGCGATTATTCGTAATGACTCCAGCGCCAATTGGCAGCCTTTTGTGGCAATAGTATTGCCAATACATATTTTGAATATTAGCCAAAGTGGATCATAAAAAAGATTTTTAGCAATAACTTAACTCCAGCGCCAACTTGCGGGTGAAAATGTGAAACTACACTCAAAAGTACACAAAAAACTTCGTTAAAATCGGTCCGGGGATTTAGGAGGATTTCACTCACCATTTTTCTCCATGACTATAAGATTGTTTCATATATTGCCGTACCAAGTTCCGGTATTCTACCATGAACACTTCCAGAGATATAAAGTAAGAAAAAAGCGGTTTGTGTATATATCGACATTTTTTCAGCCTATAACCATCCTTGGGACGTCTGAAGTAGGTGTCCGAAATTTCAAAATAATCGGTTCGGCCGTTCTCGAGCTTTGCGAACACATAAAAGACGGTCTTCAAAATATATATTATTATAGATTATAGAAGATTGGTATGAGTCGAAATGATCTTGGGTACGAGTGTCAGACGAAAGAGGTTTAAAAAGGTCGTAAACAGTTTAAAAGGCTAAATTCAAACTATAAACTGTAAGAGGTTTCCATCTGTTTAAAATCTCAAATTGAGTTCAGGGGATAAGTTAATTGAAAAAGTATAACAAGTGAGAAGTTTAAGAAATTTTTTGTTTGAAAATATTTTAAAGATGTTTAAAAAAATTTTAAACCTCCTGTTTCTTAATTGAGTTTTTTTAAATAAATTTTACTCAATGTAGCACGTAGAAATTTCATACACTCAGCGAAGCGGGGGAGGGCGATCTAATATATAATAGAAAAACACAACTTCATCAAAATTTAAAATTAAAAAATGCTCTGAAACTAACTATTTTACAGTTCATCCTTGCGATGAGCGATCTACACAAGCGAATGATTATAAAAAGGCAATAATATGACCATCGAAAAGGAAAATAAAGTTAAAAATGGCAACGTCTTGATTATAAAAAGGCAATAAGATGACCATCGAAAAGGAAAATTAACCTAAGAATGGCAGCGTCTCGCGCTTATTTGCAAATAGTACCACTAATCAATACTTATTTGCGTGATTTAGTTATTTGCAAATAAAAAATTAATTAGCGTTTATACGGCAAACATCATTCGACTGGGAACCATTTTCTTCTAGATTTCTAAATCGCACTAAGCGATTGCGATTGTTTCTTTCTTTCTAATTTTTGGGTAAGGTTAAAATGTTTTGTGGAAATTTTGATGATTTTTTTTTAATTTTGCACAAAGTATGAAATTTTAATTTTTATGAGTTTCGTTATAGACTGTCCCACCTACATACATATGTATCTATATACATAAAATGGTAACTGTTTTTGTTGTTCGGACTGAACTCAAAAACCACTGGGTAGAGTTCAGTCAAATTGTCGGCGGTTATACCTTTCACATATGGTCCTGTTATAGACTACTACTAGAAAACCCGCTTGGTGGCACTGGAGTTGAGCCATTTATAAGAGTCATATTTATTGATCGATTTCGTTCAAATTCGCAATGTGAGAACCTTTAATGATGCATTCGTTTGCTAAAAATGGGCTCGCGGGGTGGCGCTGGAGTGGAGATATTTAGAAAATCCTTATTTTTAATACAACCTGGTTGAAATTCATAATGCGTATTATTTTCATGATAAGCAATGGTTTTGCGGAAAAAGGCTGCAGCCGTAATATATAGAAACCCCATGTATTTGGTCTGCTTTGCCCCTATGTTTATTTTATACGAATTTACTTTTCAGATGGCTAAATGAAATTGTGAAAGCGCACCTTTGTCTGACGCCCCATTACCTTAATGTGATCTTGCATTTACCTCCGATTAACGAAATTGCTCGGGGCGGCCGTTATTGCAGCAGTAAGACTCAAAGAAACCAGTTCATAAATATTAAGACGAATTGTAAAAGTGGCGAATTGACAAGGAAAGATTCGACCACATCCATCCAAGAAGGAACACGGTTGGTATATCAATTACTTTATTTGAATGATATTCAAGAGATCACACCACTCATTTAGGAAATGTACGGGAAAACTTTTAATCCTGTGGGCAGTGTTGCCAACTTATGATTTTCAAAAAGCACCAAAAACTTGGAAAAAAGGCGTTTTACCAAACTAAAAGCACCAAATTTTTTTTTAATCAAAGGATGCTTTTTTCATAACAGTGTGTATTTAACAAAATCAAAAAATTAGCAATATTTACAATAATACATACATAAATCAATACACAAAACTTTTTCGCTCATAACGATTGAATAGCCTCTACACATGCTATGATGACTCATGTTTATGACGTTGTACCGAAGTACTGCCCATTAAAGCTGGTATATCCCGAGAACAAAAATCGAATCGCAACAAACGAAAATAGAAAAGTAGAAATTAGCAAACAATTTGATGTTTTCATTATATAACCTCAAGTATCGCCAAAACCCGTTTTTTTTTGGCACTTTAAGGTTAGGATATCTAAAAATTGTAGTGCTGGAGCAATTGTTCGGCCAGATTTGGATTCAGCACCCAGAAACGGTGTGTTTTACTGAGGAGGTAACAAAAAATCAAAATTTGTGCAAATAATTAGAAATGAAAGAAAGAAATACTTAACTTACCTGCGTACTAGCATTTTCAACTTCAGCTTTTTATCAATNGAGGAGGTAACAAAAAATCAAAATTTGTACAAATAATTAGAAATGAAAGAAAGAAATACTTAACTTACCTGCGTACTAGCATTTTCAACTTCAGCTTTTTATCAATCATGGTTGTATTTTAGTGCATTTAAATTTGTATATTCTTGTAAATTCCGCATCTTCATGAGACACCGCAGCTTATAATATTTCAAATTATTTCAGGTTTTAACTATTTCGGAGTAATATTAGTTCAAAACAAGTAAAAAAGTCTAAGTTCGGGCGGAGCCGAACATTAAATACCCGGCGCAAGTATTAAATATATGTTTTTCACCTTTCCGAAAGCTACCGCTACATGGTAAACCGAGGTGTATCCATTTTGAGTAAATTAGCGTCCTTAAATTTCGAAATATTGAAGTTTCAAGCATATCTGAAATTTACTGTTATATGAAAAGCGGCCGTAATTTTAGTTCGATTTCAATAAGTTTCAACGTTTTGCTACTATGTGGCAAGTGCAATAACCACACCGAGTTTGGTACAAATTGGTAGAACGGTTACCGAGATACATATATGTG